>NW_015386700.1:106606-161413 GCF_001527695.2 Protobothrops mucrosquamatus
CCAATTAAGAATATTTTTAAATGAAAAGGTTAACAGTTATAAAAGGAAATTGGTTTAAACCATCAGCTATGAAATGCTTATTAAAACTAATATGGAAAGAGAATTTGTTTATAGTTTTTGAAAAGTAATATAAGGCTTCCAGTTTTTTAAAAACAGTCTTAATCATTTTTTCCCTTGAGCAAACTACTCAGGTAACATTTCCAATAATCCATAGTTGGTTGCTACTTACTATGAAAGAGCATCAAGAATTTTAAAATAAAATTTAAATGTGGATATTAAAGGAACAGATTGTGACTTCATGGCTTCAAAGTGGAATTCTATCTGGGAAAATAGGCACCTTAAGCTTATCTCAGAATCTAATTAAATAAAAAAATCTAATTAAAACTAACACACTGTTGGCACCTGACCTATTCCAACTAAATTATATCAACTTAAGCTGCTCTGTGAAGTGCTCAAATGAAGTTAAATTATGGGTAGTGTTCACATGGAGGAACTTTGAGGATTTGTATCAAACAGTCCATGCTATCTATATAAAGAATGCCTCTGATGTCCCATTGATCTTATAAATAGTTATAAAATACTTACGAACACAGCTTCAAAATAAAGTTAAATTCTGGTGATTTTATCTATTGTAGAAGGAATGACATCAAACTTGGAATTCAAAATGAAATATACATTGTTAATGGATTAAAGTGTATTTGTTTAGTTAACTATTTGCTTATTTAACAACTTTGAAAGTTTTACTATTGTGACTGTTTTTCTTTTGAGAGCTTTAGCCTCTGATGCTTCAACAATGAGTCACCAGACTCATCTCGATGACTCCTTTATCTTATCACTCAGAGTTAATATCCAGCTCACCCATTTCCAAGACCAGCCTCAGTATGCGACACTTCACAAATAGCGACAGCATTTATCAATAGCACGTAGATTTATATACCACTTCACAGTGCTTTACAGCCTTCTCTAAGCGGTTTACAGAGTCAGCATTTTGCCTGCAGCAATCTGGGTCCTCATTTTACCGACCTCGGAAGGATGAAAGGCTGAGTCAACCTTGAGCCCATCAGGATCAAACTCCCGGCTGTGGTCAAAATTAGCCTGCAATACTGCATTCTAACCACTGCACCACCAGGGCTTCTCTTAGCCATTCTGTCTATGTTGAACAAAACAGTACAGTTGTAATATAAGGAATTGATTTTGTTATATCTCTCAGCAGCCAGGAAGATGATAAATTTATATATAAGCAAGCTGATACCCTTCTGATGTTTTGAACTTTATTGCCAATTGGTTTCAGTCACTCATGTCCAATGGTGAAGGCTTATGGGAGTTGTATTCCAAAGTACCCACAGGACAACTCTACACCAGGATGTCTATGAAGAGGTGCTTTCAAAATGTTGACAAGTAGCTCTTGTTTAAGAAAGTAATATAGCCTAATATACTGTTTAAAGGAATGAATAAACAAGATTTTTTTATAGAAACTAAACTCCTTTTTATAACATATACTGCAGGCTCCACAGATCAGCACTGAGTGAAAGTTTTTTTTTTCTATTTTTGGAAGGACATAATTACAAGGAAGACTAATTGCTGAAAACTGATCATTCATCAAGGCAATACAGCTGAATACTTAAGCAACAATAAGTCCGTGGCAATGTTTCTAAGTATAGTAGGTGATATCTAACATGGTGCCTGGGATCTTTGCTTTGTGTGGCCCAGGCTCCAGGCTCCCCCCTGAACTTTTATTTTTATGGCAGTGACAGCTGTCACAACATACCCTCATCATTGGCCAGATGTTTTGAGTTCTTTAATTTTTCACAACAGAATAGCATTATCAATGGAACGAGGACATTGTTTCATGTCCTCCAGAAATCCCAGGCATCTTTTGCAAATGTCCTCCTGAAAGTTTCTTGAAAGGTTTGTTTATGTATATATGGGGTCAGAGAGCCAGCTGGTGTAGTGGTTAAGGCATCAGGCTAGAAACCAGGAGACTTTGAGTTCTAGTTCCACCTTAGGCACAAAGCCTGCCAGGACTTGTCTTGGCAGTCTCTGGGAATCAGACATAATTAAACACAAATAAAAATGTAATCACAATTCTGAGGTAGATATTACTGTTCTTTTTGCACCTGCCAAAATTGGTGGGATGAAAATAAATCAGTTTATATTTTCAAGATAATGAATGGGATGCATGATTCATGATGGGTTCAGTGATTGGCATATAGTGACTTAATAATATTGTAAATTTTAACTTTTCAGACATCTGCTGGAAATCGCCTGTGAAATATGAAATAGATGATTTCAGAAAAACAAATTTGCATATTTTATTCTCCAGTTTTAATGTCCCACAAACTGACTCCCTCTATCAAAATGGACTCCCGGAGTTGTTGTTGTGAGGATAAAGTAAAGAAAAACTTCCATGTGAACCCTGAAATTTCTGGAGAAATAGTGGGATATAAAACATATATATCCTTTATGCCACTTATTTACCATTTAATCTCAATTGAGCTAAAGGCACAGCTATATAGCCCCTTTGTTGATTTCCTTTTCTTCTCATATCTAATTTAGGATTAATCCATGTGGCGTATCTCTAAGAATTAGTTTTTTACAGCACAAAACAGTGGTGAAGGAGATGATAATGGTATGTCTTAAATGTTGAAAGCTAATTTTTTATTTCCTGATTTATTTACTTGTCTAAACAAAATTCAAGTATGGAAATTCTGTTACTTTTGTTTCCTTATTTTATTAACTAGCATTGAGAAATGATAGACAAGTATATATCAGTTTTGATCATCTACTATTTCCTCTCTCAATGTGCAGGTCAGCTTCCTTGAGATCTGTCACCATGGAACAGGTTTCTTCTGGACTGATCACTAAAAACTCAACCTGGAATAGAGTCTATCATATTCATCTAATGAAACATTATCATTTTTTTTCTCCCTAAGTTCAGACCTAGTGAATATCCTTCATGTGTGTGTAATTGTTGTGATAACCCTTGCTTAGCATAGAATTATCATAAGGAGTATTTAGAAGTTTTACTTCATAACTTCATCCTGCTGCATTTTTAAAAAGATAAAGGTTTCTCTGTCAGTCATTTCCAACTCTAGGGGTTGGTGCTTATCTCTGTTTCCTATCTGAGGGAGCCAGGGTTGTCTGAAGACTCTTCCGTGGTCACATGGCCAGCATGACTATCTACTGAAGTGCATGTTACCTTCCCACAAAGTGGAACCAATTTATCTATTTGCGTTTGCATGCTTTCAAACTGCTTTGGGGGCAGGAGCTGGGGCAAGAATGAGAGTTCACCCTGTTGTGCGGTGCTAGAGTTTCCAACTGCCAACTTTCTGGATGGCAAGCTCAGAGTCTTAACTGCTAGGCCGCCTACCTTTCTGGAATTTCCTCTTTGTCCTTGCCATTGTGGGAAGAATCCAGAGAAAGAGATATTTTGGGGAATATTAAAAAGGCAGAATTTTTTTCCAAAGGAAAAATGGAGAAGATCTTAAAGGCAGAAACTTTTCCCTCCCCCCCCCAGCCAGGAAACTCAGCAGAAACCAGCTTTTAGAAATGCAGATGTAATAATCCATTCAGGGAGGTTGGAGCCAGGAAGCTCATGAGATTAGAAAGACAAAGACCCATAAAATCTATATACCCCACCCAAACTCTAAAGACATAATAGGATTAACCCACCAATACCAAAAGGGCACACTCAGACTCAGGTCAAAGTACATGACACCAGAAATACAAAGCTTCAAACAGGAACAGGAAACAACCTGAAGAGCTCCAGAAGGTATAAAAACCGACCATTCCCAGCAACATGTGGTCAGCTTTCCCAGAGCAATGTTTCTGTCTGGCTCCGCTCTTCAATAAACTACAACCTTCTTTCTAAAGCAGTCTCCATTTTGTTTATTCCCTGCTTGGACTGGACCCTGATGAATACTTCATTCAACACCATCAACAAGCTGAACTCAAAATGGAAGAAAAATGTAGATCTTTGGGATGTTTTTTTGGCCTTAATAAATGGATTTTTTAGGAAATCTACCAAACAGCATTTTTTTAATGTCTATTGCTACAGTCATGTCAGGTACTAAGTAGAAGAATGCTACTCAAAATACCAAAAAGAAGAGATTTCAAAAAACGAGGCTGGCATAGCATGAACTGAAGTAACTTAAAAATACACTGCTGTTTAAAGAGGCAAATAATAACTGTAAATTGAATCAAGAATATAACATTACCTAACCAATAATAACATTTTGCTTCAGCTAGTTTATCAGACCATTGTAGGGGAGTCAGTATAGCTGTTGTATGCATTGCTGTATTACCAAGACAATTATAGCATAAGAACAGATTTGCATTTGGTTCTTTGAATTTGCATCCTCTCCCTAGTTGAATTCCATTTTTTCTTCTCTATTGATAGAATTAGGAGAAATCACTTTTTCCAAGATCCAAACTGCCTTCCACTCCTTTGATAAAGTCACCTTTCTGTCTCTTATGTAATGGAAGGTTGGGCATCAATAATTACCATTCAGGACTTTTGAAAACAAGATCTTTTGTATTGCTATCTTGTTGGAGTTGTTTATTGCTAACATTTGATTGATAGATTGCTCTACTCCGTCCTAAAGGAAATTAACCCTGACTATTCTTTGGAAGGACAGCTATTGAAGTTGAAGCTCAAATGCTTTGGCCATCTAATGAGAAGAGAAAATGAGGGGGGAAATATTTCCTGATGTTGGGAAATATTGAAGGCAAAAGGAGAAGGGAACAGCAGAGGATGAGATGGTTAGACAGTGTCACTGATACAATGAACATGAACTTGGGCAAACTGGGAGATAGGAGGACAGGGGAGCCTGGCATGCTGTGGTCCAGGGGGGCACAAAGAGTCAGACACAACTTAGCAACTGAACGACAACAACTAACCAGTCCAAAATAAATCTAAGTAAATAACAATTTCTTCATGTAATGCTTTAAAAATTTTATGCTTCAAGCTTGTTAATCTTTTTTTTTAACTATTTTTTTTAAAAAAACAGTCCCTTGCATTCCTTCTTCACTGTTATAGAAAGTGGCTGAAAATAAATTTTCTTAAACCTATCCATAGCTTATCTGATATTTGAACACATTGTATTCACAGGGTACAAAATCTGTTTATCCATCCATCCATCCATCCATCCATCCCCAACTCTATCCAAAGAGATTCCTCTGGGGGGGGAAAGCCGATAAAGTCCAAATAGTTCATTATCCACAGCAACCAGTGAAGTATTTTACTGTATATCTGACCCTAAAACAGGTTTAGTTATCTTTCAGCTCTTCTCACCAAGATAATGATTCCCCATGTTTCTGAGAATGGAAACTTTCATTGACCTTGCTTATATTAGGCCTCCTGCCTCTCGTAAATCTATTCAGTCAGACATTCTTGAAAAAAAGCCCAGACTTCCAGAGATAGGAATTGTTTGAAAATTATGAGGCCCACTTGCACAACAATAGAGTTATTTATTTATTTTAAACATTTATACAGCCATCCATCTTCTAACCAACTCTGGTCAGCTCCCAATATTATACCAGATTCAATAGCCAATGGTAGGAGAGTCCTATAATTTGGCAGAGGTAAAAGTTTTCAAATTTGGGTGCTTGTTTTCCTAGTATTAGTCATTGATGGGGCAATCAAACATGGGCTGCAGACATCTAGAAGCCCACTAAGGAGGGAGCAAAGATTTATGCATTTTTCTGTGGCTATCTAGAGGTCATCTTGATTTTGACCGCCCAGGTCTTGTAGCTCTACACCAGGGGTCTTCAAACTTGGCCCTTTTATGACTTATGGACTTCAATTCCCAGAATTCCTCAGCCAGCATGCCTGGCTGAGGAATTCTGGGAGTTGAAGTCCACAAGTCATAAAAGGGCCAAGTTTGAAGACCCCTGCTCTACACAGTCCTGTGGTCGGAGAAAAGCAATACAGGAATGGCAAGCTCTGGTGAAGTGATGGGGGGAGAGGAGCTAAAAAAGAAGGAAAGGAGGTGTTTGCCTGAACCATAGCATTCTTCTAAAGGGTTTTGCCAGCACCACCCATACCTTCACTTTCATCTTGATTTATCATGAACTACCCAGCTAAATGCATTGTAAAAGCCTCTCATACAGGTACTTCCTGCTTAACTTAATATAATGTCTTTGCTTTTGTAAAGGATACCTTTTACCCTTTCCTTTAAAGCTATTCATTAACCATATTAATTCTGTAGTAAGATGCTTCCTTAACTAACAGCAACTAATCCATTGCAACTGCTCTATAAATAGTTCAATTTCATTAAAAATGACTAACAGAGATGCAGCTTCTTCCTCCTCCTGTTCCGACTTTCACCACCCCAAGTGCTTGCAAAGGCTTCCACCTCCTCCTCATGGTTTTTTCTTTACCTTCGAAAATTGCTTACATAGTTTTTTTTCTCTTTATATCATTAAGCTGTTTCTAGCAGCTCTCCAGCCAAGTTCAGCTCTCAAAGTCTGAAATTGCTAGCTATTGTTTTAATGACTTGTTCATCCTTTGATTTCCACAGTGGTGGCAAATGAAACAAGGATAAATAGGATTTACCAAAGCACTTTAATTTTTTGCATTATATTTAAATATATATATTTGCATTCATTTTATTAACAGGAAAAAAAACAGCACAGGATGATGGGCATCTATAAACCTGTGATTTGCTTGGACTATATTTTCACACACAGTGATTGAGGTCATATATTACAGTGAGTCATAATATGATTGTTTGTTTGTGGCCAAATCCAGCTGCTGTTGTTTGCCAATCATAGATTATGATTTGGTGCATTATTGTGGTTGTGTGAACCCAAGTTTATCAAAAGTAAGACAGCCTGTGATGTCAAACATCCTCTGGCCCCCTATTGAATGAAATATATTTATCAATCAATCAAATTTTATTACGGTCACAGACCCACATTAAATATATTTATTTAAATAATGGGAAAATACCTATGAATGAAAAGGACATTTAGAGTATGTGTGGTGGCTCAAGTTAATTACACTTTAAGGAAGCCTCATATTTTCTTGGGCTTGCCACATAATGAGATTTTGTCCTGTCCTGCTCACATATGCACATATCACAAGGGTTTGAAGTTTTTATTGTGGATTCACCAGCCCCAAATAGTATTCTCCAGGATTTTCCACACGGGCACCAGAGCAAAACCCAATAAATCCGGTTTCCCAAGTCAGGAAAAACACAGAGCAAGTCCAGCAAAGACAAGTCCATAGTCAAAAACACAAATTCCACAAGCCAAAATCCAAATCCAAAGTCCAAAAGACAAAGTCTAAAGTCCAGAAACACAGTAAATGAAGAAGTTCCAAGGCAAGGCACACAGTGGCTGAACAAGAGCACAATCCGAAATGGAAGAGTTGTTCTCAGTGTACCTCTGCTCCGCATGCAGGGATAAAGAGCTACCAGCTGGTGCAACTCATTAGGAGGAGTGAGGCTGCCTCCTTGCAAGTAGTCTTGCTGACCTCCATTGCACCTCTCTCCTCTCAGCCCTATGTGCCCCAGGATCTGACAGAGGAGGCAGTTCCTCCTCATCCCTGCTCATCGGTTGGAGCACTGCACCTTTCCCGCCCTTTTCTTCTGACTGGCCTTCTGAGCTTCTTGGCTGCAGCTATGTTACTTCCTTCTTCATCCGGTTGTTCCTCCTTCCCTTCTTGCCCATCCCGTCCAGATTCAGAGTCCCCCACGTCCTCCAGATGCTCTGCTCCCAGGTTCCTGATGCAAGTTCTTCCTCATCATCTGAGCCCGCTTCGAGGCCGTTCATGACACCTTTTTAAAGAGCTTATTTGAAACTGCCAGAAGTATTAGAGAGATCCAGTTTGGGGAATAAGGCCACATTTCATTTATTGAATATTTTTCAGCGCTTGCATCTAATTAATATAAAAATGTTACAAATCAGTGTTCACTGCTCATTTGCGATTACTATATTAGATTCCCTTTATCATTTCTCTTTCATATCAGTTTCATGATTGTATGTTTTAACTAATAGTTTATATACTTAGATAATAATCCTTTCAAGGCAGAAGTTTATTCTTGAATGGGTAATGAACCTTGACCTCAATTAAATGAACTTGGTATTTTTATAACTCAGTCTGAGACATTTTAGCAGTTAAGTTATATATTTTGAGCATTTTTAGGCTGCAAGGTTGGCAGTCTATTTTGATAGCATCAGCAATGTGCCCAGTTCTCGGTCATTTTTGTTATTTCGGTGGTTGCTGTTGCTTTCCCTGGGTCTGTAGATGTGTCTTCTGACCTCTTCTTTATGCTGATTTACTGCTGTAAATGCATGTGACAACAATCAGAGCAGGAATGAAAAATGAAGACGTCAGAACACAGAAGATAGAATAAAATACCTGCATATTAAGGATATCAAATTTGAAAGCATGGTAGCATCTGCACTGGAAGATAGTGAAGTTTAAATTATCAAATTGGGGAACAAATTGAAAATGATAATTAGTAGGGATTATTGCTTGCTCATCCAAAGGTCATACTCTTGCACAGATTGGCAACAATTGTGCAAATCATTTATTGCTTGCATTAAAATGTAGAAATTTACAAGACAATGAAGAAGAAAATAAACATTTCCAATTATGGCTTCAGAATAATGGAAACTTCTGTTAAATAAACAAGCTCTATTGTGTTCTTGGAAAACTTGTAAAACTCATCTTTTTCTACCAGCTTTTAGCTGAAATACATTCCCTCCTCGGGGCAATTTAACTGTAATCATTCTATTAAACAACCATAAACATGTAGGTATGTAATCTATTGGTAGAGCTTGATGATATTTTTACAGCCAAAGTTTGCTTTGAGCTGGCAGGGCAAACTACCAAAATAGTAGAAATGCATCTGCATAAATAAGGCTAAGATTAATCAAAGGAAAAAGAGAGGGATAGATATTCCCATCATTTCACCCCAGGATTGTCTGGAGGTTACAGTTAAAAATTAAAGATGGAAGCCAAGATGCTGTGATCAAAACTCCAGCCATATTTTAGTGTGTGGTTAGATCTTTAATTGAACCACTTCTTCACTTTTTAAACCCTTCTCACCCAGTGATCCTCCCCATTTCTTTGTTTTACATCTTATTTTGGCCAGTTTTCCTTTGTGGGTGGGAAGTTCAATAGTGTTTCTTCATGAGTAAGTACAATTTTAAATATATAGCAACTAAGAGGATTAGAAAAAGGATAATTAAAAGAATAGCAATAGCAATAAAACTTATATACCACTTCACAGTGCTTTATAGTGCTCTTTAAGCAGTTTACAGAGTCAGCATATTGCCCCCAACAATCTAGGTCCTCATTTTACTGACCTTGGAAGGATGGAAGGTAGAGTCAACCTTGAGCCAGTGAGACTCGAACTGTTGAACTGCTGGCAGTTGTCAGTCAGCAGAATTAGCCTGCAATATTTCATTCTAACCACTGCGCCACCATGGCTCTTGCAAGAAAACAATCCCCATTCTTTCATTCTTCATTTATCTGTATCTTTTTTTTCACTGATATAAAACACTAAATATGAACAAGGATTTTCAACTTTTGAGTTGCATTAATATTTTGTAGATGGTGATTGTCATCAGAAAACAGGCAAACATTTGTATAGACTATGGAAGAAAAACTTTGAAAGAAAAAAGATACGTCTCAAATAAAAGATTTAAAGTCTTCCTTTAAAATGCTTTTCTTCAGAATTCCTTCATACTATCTGAAATGTTAAAAAAAAAATAGCCCCACCCCCTCTTTGTGAATACATAAAATGGGAAGGTGCTGCTTTAATTTGCACATACAACAAATATTTATCACTGACGGCTAGAGACTTTTTTCAAATTGTATTTAAATTGTCTGTTAAGGCTATAGATATTTTGAAACCGATTGGGAAGAAGTTGTCTTGAATGCATAGAAGTACAAGCATAGTAACTTTTTAAAGCAACCATACAGCTGCTTTAAAGATTCAACTTATACAGCAGGCCACATCTTCCAAACCACATTATCCAAATCATTTTTATAACATGCATAACCTTACCAGCTATTTCCTTGCTCTTGGTCATTCTCTCATTTGGAATGTGAATTAATTATCGTCTTTCTTTGTCTATGTCCCTGAGTGAATTCCCACTACTTTAATCCATAGAGTTCAAAGGGACAGTATTGGCAACTGGCTAAAATTAACTGAGAGACCAAGAGAAAGAACAAGATCTGGAATTTCTTTTCAAGAAACTGAAGACCTGCAGATAAGATCTTTGTTGTTGTTAGTTGAGAAGTCATGTCCGACCCATCGCAACCCCATGGACAATGTTCCTCCAGGCCTTCCTGTCCTCTACCATCTTCTGGAGTCCATTTAAGCACACGCCTACTGCTTCAGTGACTCCATCCAGCCACCTCATTCTCTGTCGTCCCCTTCTTCTATTGCCCTCAATCTTTCCCAGCATTAGGCCCTTCTCCAGTGAGTCCTTCCTTCTCATTAGTAGCCAAAGTACTTGAATTTCAACTTCAGGATCTGGCCTTCTAAAGAGCAGTCAGGGTTGATCTCCTCTAGGACTGACCAGTTTGATCACCTTGCACTCCAGGGGACTCGCAGGAGTCTTCTCCAGCACCACAGTTCAAAGGCCTCAATTCTTTTGCGCTCAGCCTTTCTTATGGTCCAACTTTCACAGTCATACATTGCAACTGGGAAAACCATGGCCTTGACTATACGTACTTTTGTTGGCAGGGTGATGTCTCTGCTTTTTAGTATGCTGTCTAAATTTGCCATAGCTTTCCTCCCCAGGAGCAAGCATCTTTTAATTTCTTGGCTGCAGTCCCCATCTGTGGTGATCTTGGAGTCCAGGAAAATAAAATCTGTCACTACCTCCATTTCTTCCCCATCTATTTGCCACAGTAAATCAATGTCATAACCACATTATTAGTAGTTATTACTGATATTTTTAAACAACAATTTGTGCAATGGAAAAGTACCTATTAGAACCCCTTTCAAAACAAAATTTAATGCACTGTGAGAAAAAAAATAAACTTTGCTGAGCATCTCATTTCTAAAGATATATCACTCATCTAACATTTTCAGCCAAATGCCCTCTAATAGAATTTATTTTTTTCTAGCTGACAGCACTTTGTATTATGATAACAGGCCAACCCTTCATCTTCATTCAATTTTATATGAACATTTGAGGTAGAAAGCCAAACATTTGAAAGCAAAGGAACTAAAAATTAACCATCACTTATTTAGCAAAGTTGAACTGTTCCTTCAATTGAGCAATAACTTCAGAAGAGCATATATAGAATAGAATAGAATAGAATAGAATAGAATAGAATAGAATAGAATAGAATAGAATAGAGCTGGAAGGGACCTTGGAGGTTTTCTAGTCCATCCCCTGATCAAGCAGGATAACCTATACCATCTCAGATAGGTGATTGTCTAGTCTCTTCTTAAAAATCTCCAGTGATGGAGCACCCACAATCTCTGGGGGCAAGCTGTTCCACTGGTTGATTGTCCTCACTGTCAGGAAGTTTCTCCTTAATTCCAGGTTGCTTCTCTCTTTGATCAGTTTCCAACCATTGTTTCTCATCCTTCCCTCTGGTGCTCTGAACAACATGACCCCCCTCTTCCTTGTGGCAGCCCCTCATATACTGGAATACTGCTGTCATGTTTCCCCTATTTCTTCTTTTCTTTAGACTAGCCGAACTCAAGTCCCGCTGTCATTCTTCGTATGTTTTAGTCTCCAGGCCTTTGATCATCTTAGTTGCTCTTCTCTGAATTTTTTCCAAGCTCTCAACATCTTTTTTGTGATACGGTGACCAAAATTGGCTGCAGTATTAATATGTGTCTAGATAGATAAAGGGCCAAATAAATTCCTTATGTCCATATAACAAAATAACAAGGGTTGGAAGGGACCTTGAAGGTCATCTAGTCCAACCCCCTGCTCAGGCAGGAAACCCTATACCATTTCAGACAAATGGTTGTCCAATCTCTTCTTGAAAACTTCCAGTGTTTGAAGTTTTGTGTGTATGTGTTATTTATTTTTATTAAATGTATGTACTGCCCATCCTACTGTAAAGTGACTCTTGGAAGCAACAAGACCAAAATTACTCCAAGATACATTTATTATCCTTAAAATTTCACTCAGGCCTTCAACAAGGGAGAGTGAAACCACTTCATCAAGCTTGCTGGCTTTTATCATTATGTTTTATGTTTTATTGATGTTATTGTAATGTATTTGGTTTATGAACTGCCCAGAACTGTTGAGAGTTTGATGGCATACAAGTTTAATAAATAATTATTATTACCCTTTGCCAAAAGAACTTGAGCTGAGATCACCAAGTGAAATAATTAAATTAAAATGTATTAAACAGCTCAGTTCTGTCATCTGTTTTTTACATTGTGAATCTTTTAAAATTATCAAATGATAAATGCAATAAAACATAAGTAAATAAGTATATATTTAAATAAATAAAAATTGTTTAACAAATATAGGGTTGTGCAGAAAGCTGAGTTGAGTCATTGTGATATTGTTCAAGAAAATCATTGTCAGAGAGGCCATAACACACAGCAGCAGCCACAGCATCCAACAACAAGGTCTACTAAAGGTCACAGCAAAATGATACGAGCAATTGAGTTCCAAGAGTTTTTCATCAAGCAAGATAGCAGGTAAAATAAAGGAATTGGTGGGGAGAGGGAGAGAATGAGAAATAGATGGTAGACTTCAAATGTCTGCGATATTTTATTGATAAAAGAACTTTCTGCAAGAAACCTGCCCTGTTTTCATGTACCACTTCCTAAAATAGGTTTAATGAATGGATTTTAATGCAGGAGGAATGTAGCCTGAGCTTTTAGCAGCACTAACAATGTTGTCATCTCACATAAACTCATAAAGTTGGAAGAGCTCTTGGAGGTCATCTATTCCACCCACTGCCCAGGGGATGAATCCTTAGACCATCCCAGACAAACATCTTCTCTTCAAACTGTCCACCCACAACTTTAGGAGACCCATTGTTCCATTGCTTAATAAGTCTCACAATCAGGAAATTCCTTGTTTTCAAGTTCTACAAGTATGGATCTCTCACTATAAAATGTTCATCCACTGCTTCTTCTCTTAACCTTTGATGCTCTGGAGAATAAATCCATACAATCTTCCCCATGACATCACTTCATGTATGGGAAGACTGCCATCTTGTTTCTTCTTAGCCTTCACTCCTTTAAGCTAAACATACCAAATTCTTTAATGCAGAGGTGGGCAACTATAGCCCCTTTAGAGCCATGGTGGCACAGTGGTTAGAATGCAGTAATGCAGGCTAATTTTGCTGATTGCCGACTGCCAGCAGTTTGGAAGTTCGATTCTCTCTGGCTCAAGGCTGACTCAGCCTTCCATCCTTCCGAGGTTGGTAAAATGAGGACCCAGATTATTGGGGATAATATGCTGACTCTGTAAACTGTTTAGAGAGGGCTATGAAGCAGTATATAAGTCTAAGTGCTATTGCTATTGCTATTGTCATGGTTCCGATAGATAAGACCAGTAAAAACAGAACTCCAAGGCAAGAGATTTCCTTAAAGAACATATTTATTTGGCTACAAAGTATCAGCACAATCAAAAGTGAAATCAAGATTGAAGTTCCCTCTTAAAGGTTACAATGTTACAAAGTTGAACTTCCCAACCCAGTAATATGTCATAAATCACAGGCTTTCTAATGGAAGCTTCAGCCCCGCCAAAATTCAGGCAGCAATGACCTTGGTTCCCACAGGACAATTTATTGTTTTGTCTAAACTTAAAAGTACACATCCCCCCTCCCAATTCTGTGGCAACCAAAAACGAAGTGGAAATGGCTTCAGCCAAATTCGTTTGCAGTGTTGACAGCTATTGCTTTATGACTTGGGGACTTCAACTCCCAGAATTCCTGAGTCAGCATGGTTCAGTCCATGCTGACTCAGGAATTCTGAGAGTTGAAATCCACGGATCATAAAGGGGCCATAGTTGCCCACCCCTGCTTTAACCAATGGATATTAGTGCCAGAATGCTTAATACTAACATTACAATCTTCAGCACAATTACAGAGGAGTAATTACAGAGGTTTACTGAAGCTACTGGGTGGTGGGTCAAACTCACCATGATTATATATGAATAAATTTGCTGAAAATAAGTTAAAGCTTGTGACTCTGATTTCAAGAAGGCAAATCTGAGAAAAAGAAAGACACAGAAATACATCTGGAAAGGAGAGAGACTGTTCTGTCTCCATCCATCTTCCAAATTGCAAGGTAACTCTGACTTTGTTGCTGCTGTAGGTTTATCAGGATTTAGGGATGACCCTGAAACCTCCAAATACCCTGTAACACAGTGCAGTTGTTTGCTTGTACAATTAATTACCAAGAGAGGTTACTGTTGGCACTCCTGGAGCTTCTGTTCGGAAAGCAAGAGCTCGTGCTATTGATCTACAGGGAGCTCTCTATTAGCCTTGGTCAGTGGGTCCCCTATTATCTGCTAACCTAGATTTTGCAAAAATCCATTTCCTTTTGCACTTCACTGCCTCAAAACCCTTGGCTGTGAAAAGGGAGCCAGATGTGTAATTTAAGGCAAGGAAGCTGCACAAAGTGCCTAACGGAAGCCTGCAGTGTATATTGTCAGTCACTTTACACAAGACTGAATCTATCCCTTTAACTAATTTCACTTGGTAAGAGAAAAAAAAAAACCAAAGCAAACATTGAACTGAATGGGTCCCTAGCAGTGATTCATAGATCAGTTGGGATCTGCAAACTAATCATCATAGATTCTCAGAGACCTAGTTAACCCTATGGCTCTTTAAGCTGCCCTTTTCCTTTCCATGGATCTGCTTAACTCTTATTATGAGAAGTGGTAGCTTTATCGCACACCGGTTTGCTTCTACAGTCTGAGCTACTTCTGGTAAGGTTTTAGTTTCTTTGCCCCCGGGGTAGATATTTGCAGTTCCTTCAGTTCTGCTTCCATGAATATTTTATTTTGTATTACAAATTGACAATCTGCTAGCCCAGTGGTGGCGAACCTATGGCACGGGTGCCAGAGGTGGCACTCAGAGCCCTCTCTGTGGGCACGCGCGCCGTCGCCCCAGTCCTAGGCCTTCAGCTGGGTTTTATAAAACTTTTCGCTGTAGGCCTCCGCCGCTGTGTGCAAAAAAAAAAAACTTCAATCAGTCAATTTCAACTTCTCACGGGAAAAAAAAAAGATCTTGTAAAGTTGGAATTGATTGATTGAACTTTTTAGTCCCACCCAGTCTGCCGTTACCACCACAGCCATGCCCACCCAATGGGCCATGCCCACCCAATGGGCCACGCCCACCCAATGGGCTACACCCACCAGGCACTCGATGATGCATAAGTGAGTTTTGGGTTGCAGTTTGGGCACTCAGTCTCTAAAAGGTTCGCCATCACTGTGCTAGCCTCTGTTCTAGTATTTCTGATTCTAGATGTTGTTTTTTCAGGAACCAGTGCATTCTTCTCAGACATCCTCTTGCTAGATTTGATTTTTTTCAATCTTTGCAGATTTGCAACTGGTAGTAGTCTGCAGCTACTGGTCCTGGTTGCTCAGCCAATAGTCCTGAGACCAATAGCTCATTTGTCACTAATGTCCAAGGACTCCAGCACCTGACATGGTCCTTGTTGACTCGGGTGATGACCGATCTGGTATTGGTTTCTGTAAATCACACCTCAACATATATATTTTTTAATGGGAGAGACACTTTCATTGTATTGTACAGGGTCATTTAAGTAGTTGGAGGTAAGCACTTTTCTGTTAGTTTATCTTATTTTTTTTTAAAATAATTTAATCAAACTATATAATAATATAATAGACAGGTCAAGAAACAAGCCTCAATTATAATACATATTAATGACCCATGACTGTTGTGCTAGGTTTGCCACCAACCATATTGTGAAGTCCACAGATGATACAACAGTAGTGGGCCTCATTCATGATGACAAGGTGGGAGCTTACCACAAGGAGGTTGAGGGGTTGGTGAACTGGTGTAAGGAAAACAGCCTAGTTTTAAATACCGGAAAAACCAAAGAGATCATTGTTGATTTCAGAAAAGGCAGGCACAGCCACACTTCTCTGTGCATTAATGATTCACCTGTGGAGATGGTTACCAGCATCAAATTCCTGGGTGTGCAGCTAACGAGTAGGCTGGCTTGGTCGCTCAACAGTGAGACACTGGTGAAGCAGGCACAGCAGCGCCTGCATTTTCTGCGTCGCATGAGAAAAGCACATCTTCCTTCCCCTGTCCTGACCACTTTCTACAGGGGGACGATTGAGAGTATCCTGTCATACAGCATCACAGTCTGGTTTGGAGGCATCACTGCTTCAGACAGGAAGGCGGTGCAGAGAGTGGTGAGAATGGCCGAAAAAATCATTGGCAGTTCCCTCCCTCCCATCCAGGACGTAGCACAGAAGTGCTGTTTGAGCAGGGTCCGTAAAATTATTTGGGACACTACCCATCCTCTTCACGATCTGTTTTCCTTGTTACCTTTTGGGAGGAGGCTTCATGGTATCTGAAGCAGAACATCCAGATTCAGCCATAGTTTCATTCCATACAGCATTAACCTTGTGAACTCCCAAGCTTCCTCCTTCCATTATATATTCAAGATGGACAGTATTTAATATTTATTTGTTATGTATATGTAAGGGTGTGGGTCTATACATATGCTGTATATAGTATGTTTAGGTGTGTGTCATGTATGTGTTTCACTTTGAGAGCGGGCAACTAAATTTCATTTTTGATGTGTGCCGTTGTGCCCACAATAAAAAAATGACAATAAAGGTTATCTTATCTTATCTTAAGTTATAATCTGATGTGGAAATATACAGCAATAAAATTGCCAAATATTACTGGCATTGTTTTATGTTCAAATATTATCAGATCTCCAAAATGAGGACTGATAAAATACATGAAAGTCTTGGTTAGCCAAAAAGAAAAAAAAAGAAAATGGAAATTTTATTTTTTATAAATAAATAGCGTCCTCTAAATACTCTGTTGAGGTTACATCTTATTTATTCATGCTCTTTAAAATTAACAATTGGTCATCTAGTATGTAGCATTTTTCCTGTTTTCAGTTATTTCCCTTCCCAACATTTGCTGATGGGAGGGGGAGTCCATGAAAAATAAATAGAAACAGCAAAGCAGGATCTCTTCTTTCTTGAATCTAGATTTTAGATTCATATTAAGAACAAATGAATGGAATAATGGGACATGGAAAAAACTCAGTCACGCCTTCAAATACAAACAGAGGTAGCAGTTTTGTTGATATGACAGATTTTAAAAGGGGCCAGATACCAACTATGAATCAAAAGATTTAGAGCAGATTCCCTTAGCATTGTCAATGTTATTTTTGCCAAATTAAATTGTCTGCTGTTTGAATGGTTGGCATGGAAGTGTCCTGTGTCCCAGGGCAAGCCAGAAGACAGGATTCTCTACACAATCTTTGCATTACTCATTGCATTATTATTCTGTCCTCTTCACAGACTATTCACAGATATCAAGAAATGCTTTGTGTCTTCTTCAGAGCTGGTCAAAGAGCTGTTGGGACTCCTTTGATGGTGGAACAGATGAAACAGTTGCACTGATAAAGGTTCTCACTGCAAAACCGTGGGATGATTTTGAACTGGATTTTTTTTTGCCTAAGCCCAGCACTTTAAATGCTTGAAAAAGCAGAGTTGCCCAAAAACGTGTGTTCTCTCTAAGCACAAATCAAATCCTCTGCAATTGCATAGAAGTCAATGCTGTCTGCCAACTAAGGATATTTCTGTAGCTCTCATTCATTTATTAAAATTTTCATGTTCATAATTTCATTTTTTGGTCAGTGTTGAGAGGCTCCAATTCTCTATTCTACTCATGTCTTGTAAAATAAAGCAAAATGAGCAATTACTTGTATCTTAACATACAAATGATGCAGTTCTACCACTGCATGTGTTAATGTATGTGAATGCTGTGATTCATTCTGAACAACATCTTTGCTCTTTGTCTTTCTCTTCTCTCTTTTGTTTAATACATGTAAAGATAGTAGATTTATTTGTCTACTCTCAGTTCAAACAATAAAGTATTTAACTTACATATGTTTATTTATGAAAGGGATAAGACATGGCAGAAGATGTTAAACATGTATGAATGCCATGCATGAATAAGTCAGTAATGACTGTGACCTTATCTGGATTCCATCTCTTCCCCTTCCCTTTAAGGCAAAGCAAAACAACAAGATAAAATTGTATTTTGACACAGAATTTAAAACTGGCAAATTTATTCTTGTAAATGGAAGGTGTTTTTTTTTAATGTCCCCAATGTACCCTCTTTTCTACTTCTTTTTCTTCTTACTGCTGGAGACTAACATAGCTTTCTTGCTGGGATCTGTTGCTTATCATGTCTTCTCTGCAAGAATATTGTTTTTCTGTTTATCCATTTTACCAAAAGAGGGATGAGGCTAAGCCAGTGGTGGCGAAACTATGGCACGTGTGCCAGAGGTGGCACTTGGAGCCTTCTCTGTGGGCATAAGCGCTGTTGCCCCAGCCCCACCTTCCCCCCATGGCCCCCTCCTCACCAGCAGCCCCCCTGGAGGAGAGTCGCCCCCGAGCGCGGCCCACGCGGAGCAGCACAGCCAAGGACATGGCAGTCGGGCAATGGGGACAAGACTCTGTCCTCGCGGCCTGTCACATGCAGTTGATGCTGCGGGGTGCAGGCAGAGGGCGTGGCTACCATGGCACTGCTGGACCACCTGGGCAATCTGCAGCAGGCCGTGGAGGTAGTGGGTGGCCCTGCGGGCGGGTGGGGCGGGGAGGAGCGAGGGTAGAGCGGGCAGGGAGGGGAGCGGAGTGGGGGGCGGGGTTGGTTTTGGGGCACTCGGTCTCTAAAAGGTTCGCCATCACTAGGCTAAGCGGTATCACAAGATAGTGAAAAGAAAAAGAAAAAAAATACTTGCATGGGAAGCAATAGCCAGGTTTTGCAAATCATTTTTGCTTGGAGCAAAATATGTTCCTTCCAGCAAAGAACGTTCAGTTATTAGCAGAAAAAATTGCAATGGCCAGAAGTTCGTGACTACAGGTGTCCCATATGTGCATTTGCAAAAGAAAATGTGATCCATTACTTTTTTTTTTTTGTAAAAGTGTTCAAAGGCATTGGGATAAGAAAGAACATTCTATCCAGATAACTTTTTAGCCTGGAGGACTTGCTGGCCAATAGATTCCATTAAAAGTGTATAATGTCCATCACATTTAGTTTGGGGCTGATTTAGCATGTCAAGATATAGCCTGATTTGTCTCAGGATGAGTCTAAAGCAAGATTCATTTCTTCTACCAACCAGCATGGGAAACAAAAAAAAATAAATGTACTATAAAAATATTTTTATACTTAAAATTACAAATTTAATGCACAGTGCTGTAAATTATTTTTAACAGAATGTGATGACATTGGTAAAGATTTAAGTGCTGGAAATAGAGAAGAACTGAATATCCATCAGCCATTCTTAGTGCCCTAGTCAAATGTCTATCCACTTATTTGTCTTATTAACTATAGCCAACTTAAGTGCAAAATTGGATTTGTGATTGATCGGGGTGCTAACATATTGATGCTTTTAATTGTTGCTTCTTCATGCAATCTTGAAAAATGAGCAATCTGATGCTGCTGTGCACATACTTCCAAGATATTTTTGAAGAAGTGCTGTTTCTGTGAGCCTAAAAATGCCTATCTTGGACAGTCAAGTTAACGTGACTCTTAACTTTGTAACTTTCTTTAGAATTCATGCAACAGCCTGGGAAAAGGCAGCTTTAACAAACAGGGGTCCAAAGCATTTCTGGATAATTTCTGAAACATACCTAGCTGTCTGCTTTTCTGTTTAAATCCTCTAAAAACACAAGAAGCTTTTGGAAAGCAAGCAGTTTAATAAATATAGGGAGATCATTTTCATTCGCCAAGTCTGTTGAAAATAAATTGACACCTATTCTTTATCACTTTGTTGTCCTTTGTAATTAAGGTTTGAGTGGATGAATTGCTGAAGCTCACTGCATTTTAGTAATGCCAGTGGCTGCAAGCCAACATGAAGTTGGATTCATTTATTTATGCTCCATTGACTTCAATGGGATTTAAGTTTGCCTCATTGCACAGAATTGTAAAAAAAAGGTTCTTGCTATTTTGTATTCATTAACTGACTATAATGGGTGCTCCTTTGTGTTTTCCATTGTACGTTTTAAAAAAAAAAATGCGGAAAGGGAAGAATTTAAATTTAAAAAGCAGGTTTTTATTAAAGATTTATTTAACATGAAACTGTTCTGAAAGAACCTGGATAAAATAATTATGCAAAGATGTAGTGATACCAATATTGTAGTTAAAACCAAGAGCTGCAAAGAAGGAATGATAGCCCCCATAAAAATGAGTTGAAAGATCCTTTTGGATATCATATGAGTGTATTTGAATCATGGGAAAAAATATGATGTTTACAGTGCTTCCTATATTGTGGAAGCTGTTCTGAAGTACATCCAAAGAAGCTGTTTGTTCTTGCTAACTGTGATAATGAGGCTACTGAATTAGGAAGACCAATGATCCGTCTCAGCATCTTTTTTCAAACTTAATTGCTGCAATTTTCACGTTATTGATTTTGCCTTGAAATTATGTGATGAGTTCTACATTAAACCTCTCTCAAATCTGATAACCTGAAAATTGAAATTCTGTAGTTTAGCACCAGAATTTTACTGACCCAATCAAAACCCTTTTCCTTAAATCAAGATTTATCAATGTATAAATACACATAAACCAAAGAGTTGAGTGTTACCAGAAGTGTAGAAACAAGAGAAAGAGTGCACAAAATGTTAGGGAAAACCTTTCAAAAACATTTTGCCAGTCTTGCTGGAAATGAATTGAAGACCAGCTTAGGCCATTGGAGAAGATCAGGTCTCTGAACAAATATGGGGCAGCAGAATAAGCACAATTTGAAAGGAAAAAAACAGCAATCAAAGGAGAATAGTTAATTTTTCTATGATCTCAGTGCATGTATTAGTGATGTATTTTCTTTGTATATCACTAAGGGCATGGCTTTTCTCCAAGCCCTTTTTAAAATGTTACTGAGAATCTGAGGCGGGGGAATTCCAGAGGAAGAAATGATGGACTGAAGCTGCTCATCAAAAAGTAGAGCTGAGGACTGCAGCGGTATGAAAATCCTATGAGTAGACTGGCTCTTCAAAACCTCTTCAGATAAGGAGAGGACTTGAGATTACCTACAAATGCTCCAGACAGCACCTCCACTGGAGGAGACTGCAAGACATCAGTCTCTTGCAAGTTTTGAGCTCTGGGAAATGAGGGAACAGCCGTCTTGCTCAAATGGCACCTTTGAAAGGACACATTTCCAAACTTCCTTTTTCTAATCACTTTCAGAAATTGCTTGTTAACTTCAAAACTTGGATTGGCAAGTTTGATAGCACTGGCTGAATTTCTTTTGATTTTTAATGAAACAAAGTTTTAATTTTGAGATCTTAATTTTTTTTGAATAAGCATCAAAAAGCTGATTAAAACTTTCATTTTAAATGGTTAAAAATGGACTAAAGATCCAGATAAATTTGAAATAAGATTTTGCAATTAATTTAATCCTTCCGGTGGGAAAATTCTTGAAATTGATGATTAATTGGTTAATGATATTACAAAATAAGCTTGAAGAAATCTGGTGCATTCTTGAATAAAATGTGTATTTTCTTTTAGTTGAATATATCAAATGTCAGGGATCTTTTATATTCAGAACTTCCATGTAGGTCTTGCTTCCCTCCTTAATGATTTTTCCCATGCAGGTATATCCCTCTCAAGCTCAAGATCCAATGTTTCATTCCACTTGTGATGAAGATGGGAAGTTACTTCTTTATATATTTTTTTGTTTTTCTTTAGTGTATTATTTTTCTTTCTTTTCTATTTTTCTTTTTTCTTCTTTCCCTTTCTCTCTCTCTTTTCTGGAACTTCTACTCTTTCTTTTTATTCGTCTATTATTTTTTAAGTTTGTATTAGATTTTACTTTTGTAATTACAACCTTTAATAAAATTACTATAAAAAAGAAGGTACCTAAAATAAGGGAAAGCTGGTGGAGAGGTAAATGCTCTGTTGTCTGCAAATTCTTTGTCTGCAGAAAAAAAACGTTTAAAGTACAGAAAAGAGAATACTTTATGTAAAAAGGCTTCAAAGACCATTCTTAAATAGAATATTTTTAGAGATTTTAAAGCAGCTTTACAGCAGATATAAATAAAACATAACCTGCTTGACAGGATAGAAATAGGCCAGATGACTTACTGTTGACTTCTATACATATATGCACCCCCTCCCCAAATGCCTGAGACTTGAAGGATTCTTTGAAGTGTGTCATTGAGTCTGCTTGCACAGGTCAATACAGGATTTCAAGCAGGGCTAGCAGATCTGGGCTGCAAAATTCTAGATAGCCACCAACAGGAGACAGAGAGACACAGAAAATACTAATTCTTTTTGACGTCTAGTGATCATCTGACTCTTGCAGCCCAGATTGGCTAGCTAGCCTAATGTCAAGCAATGCAAAGGAAAGCAAATATAGTCTATTCATCTCCCTGCTTAAGTCTGAGTTCCCGGAAAAGCCAGTTGGCTTGCATCATCTCCTCTGCTGTGCTTCCCATCTCCTTCCCAGGCGCAGAATGGTGGATTCCAGTCATGGTACTTGTGTCTCACTGAGTCACTTATGTCTCAAGCCTCTGTGGCTGATAGAACTGGTAGGGTTCTGTAGCCAATGAAGCGTTTTAGGGATTGACTGATTGATTGATTGATTGATTGATTGATTTGCTTTTTTGAACTGTCCATCTCCTTCAGAGAGGGATTTTGGGTAGTGTACAATAAAATATGACAATACAAAACCATCATATAAAAATTTAAAATTTAGAAGGAGGCAAGTATGATTAAAACCAGTTAAAAATTAATCCAAAAGGTGATGGAAGGACTTTCAAGGCACCAGCCAGCCCCAGGGCTGCATGGCTCCTCTTGGCTCCCTATGCAAAGCCACAGAGCCATGTTGTAACTCCTTTCCAGAAGGCCAGGAGACTGGAGGCCTGCCTGACCTTTGGGAGGGGGGGAGAGAATTTCCACAGGGCAGGGACCATGGGAGAGAAGGCTCACTTCATGGACCCTGCTGATTGGAATTCTTTAACTGAAGGCGTCTGCGACATGCCTTCCCCGCCTGACCTGGTGGCTTGTGTTGTAATGGGTCAAAGGCAGTCCCATAGGTAGCCTAGCACTGATTCACTGGTTTCTTCTCGTTCAACAGCAGAGCCTGTGATCTGCTATTATAATTTCTTCTCCGGGTCACAGGGAAATGAGGGGTCTTGACAAAAGAAAAATCAGCTAACGTTTTTGGCCATAGCCTCACAAGCCTTTGGGTCCAAAAGAGTCATTTGGAACTTTAAAATATGTTGTGGGTATTCTCCAAATGGCTGCTGGGAGAGACTTGCATATTGGTGAACTGCACCATTTACAAAAAAGCATTTTTGTAAATAAAGATGCTTGGGGCTGATGCTTTTCTTTGGGCATGCAATTTTCCTTTAAAATGTTAAAAGAACCCTAAAGATAGATCTGACATCGTGTTTATTTGTGTCAATGAATGAATGTCCTTCATATTGACTCAGATTTGTCACAGAATAAATAAGAAGCTTGAAATCAAAGGCAAACATGGCCATTTTCTTCCTTATGCTGCACGAACAGTACAAGAAACCTGTTTGTTCTTGACGTGATTTATAATCTCGTTGTGTAACTGTAATGAAGTTAAACACCTCTCCATCATGAAGCATATTGCAATAACAGAAAATGTGCTGTTTGTGTTTTTACATTTCCTTCTTTCTGAGTAAGAGTGTTGATATTGCCTTGATTTCTTGAATGAGTTATTGCTAACATTAATCTTTCAGACAACTTCAGTTGAAATCACAGATTTTTTTTATAGTTACTGACAACACAGAAATAATATACTGTATGTTAAGACATCTCTGTTGAGGTCAGATACATTCCTGTTTTAATTCGAGTAAACTCAAAGTGACCAAGCAAATTATTAAATATACTTGCACATGGATCATTTACAGCCACCCCAGTGCATTATTTCAATAGAACAGAATGTCTTAACCTCAAGGCTAAATAGTAAAGTTCTTGATGTTCTCTGAACTTGATTGTTTGTTTGCAGATGTTTCATTATCCAACTAGGTAATATCATCAGTGCTGGTGAGTGTGAGGTTTCCTCCCTCTTTACACGCAGTAGCTTGCCCTGCCACTATTGGTGGGGGTGTGGTTTGCTTCTTTTGAATGGGGCTAATCTATTTGCTGACATTGCAATCTTTGAAAACAAAATTCTTTTTTAAACATAATTTTAACTTGATTGAACCTGGAGTTTTCTGCATAGAAGATAACTTTCCTGCTATTAACCTGTGGTTCTTTTCCAAGTTAAGTCTGGTTTTTAATTCTGTTGCCTCCAATGCAGTCAACTATAGAATTCCCAAGTTGAGCTATAATGCCAGTTATGCTTCTTTTGTGGTTGCTGGAAATGGCAATCTTGAAAGAGCCAGTGATGCAAACGATAGAAACAATGAACTGCACAAAGCCTTTTTAAGTCACTGCATTCAATCGCCTGCTCAGTTTAAATATCCGTGATTGATGGCTCTGCTTCAAGAGAGCTTTTGGTGGCTGCTTCTTCCGTCAAACTGCTTAGTGCTAGCTAGGAGATTTCCATAGTGGCCAGTGTTTGAGTGCCTTGATCAAGTTTTATAGCGGTGTGCAGCCCCAGTGGGTACGTCGTTTCATTTCAGCTGTTTGTTACAATGTGCTCTCTGACATACTTGTCTGCTGTCTGAAGTCTTCCCCAGCAACAAAACAAACTACATCTCCTGGATGATCAGATGTTTACTGTTCACCAAGGAGACCAGAAGGAGTGGCGTGTCTTCTTTTCCTCAGCTTTCAGAAAAATAAATGGTAAGCAAGGGGATGCTCTAGTATGTTTTTGCAGAAAAGAGGTTGGTGGCTTGGGAGCTAGCCTCAAATAGGCATTTGCATTATGGATGAGCAAAATGGAAAATGAGGTGCAGTTGAAGGAAGGATGGGATCCCTATCAGGGGAGCTGCTGGCAGTCATACAAGTCTTTCATCTGCGGTGGGTGTATCCATTCTACCTCCTATGCAGTTGTAAAACATTTTCTCAGTCTAAGCCAGATGGGTTTTCTGAACTCTGTTTCTCTGAATTATTGAAGCTTAATAACAGAATTATTAAGTGGTGGCCCTGCTCATTTGAAAAAAAAAATATCCACAGGGCTCCTTTGTTGTAGCTCCAGCACTAATATTCCTAAACAGATGCCAATCTTGGCCAATGTAGATGATTAATGATTGCACCAGGAGAAATAAAAATATATAAACAAGAATACAGGGCATGAATTAAAAATGTAGAGGTAGACCCAGAAATACATGAAGCTTTTATTTATTTATCTTGTATGTTCAGGTCAGTGCTGACTTCTGGTAACTCCCTGAAGTTTTCTCAGCAAGGTTGGGCATTGCCTCTTTCCTACTGCTGAGGGGGAATGACTGGCCCAAGGTCACCAGATGGCCCCATGCCTAAGGCGGGACAAGAGCTCATGGCCTCCCAGTTCTAGCCTAAAACCTACACCAAACTGGCTCTCGTACACCAGAATGGTTGTGACTGATGGCAAAGTGCAACATATAAACCAGCTTAGCTGCTAGCATGTGAAGAAAATTTAGCAAGCCAGCATTTCAAGGCTTTCCAGAATGTCGTTGTGTGGGACAGAGCGTCATTCCTGAGGACAGGCTCCCCAGCAAAGAGGCCATGCTACTCTCTATCTGAAGGGATCGAGAATATATTAACTGTTATTGGCCAGACACACACCATGGGAGAAAGGCAGCCCTTCAAGGTTTCCTGCTTGAGCAGGGGGTTGGATTAGAAGACCTCCAAAGTCCCTTCCAACTCTGCTTTTCTATTCTATTCTAAATAATCAGGGCCTATGCCATATAGGGCTTTATAAGTCATAACCATCAACTTAAATAGTCTCCAGAAGCAAACTGGCAAGCAGTGCAGCTAGCAAAGGAAAATGTCACATTGATATGCCAAGGTGTATCCATCATGTCCATGCTGCTGCATTATGAACCAGTCAAACCTTTTAAATGGTGGGCAGCCTCATGTGAAGGGCATTAGTTATGCCATGAGATGAATACAAGATAAATTACAGTCTCAAGGGCATCCTGATCCAAGAACGAGTACAACTGTTGCACAGATGAAGCTGTGCAAAGGCCTTCTTGGTCACAGCTGCCACCTGCTTGACAAACAGGAGCTGTGAACACAAGAAGACCTTCAGATTGCATACTATCTTTGAATAGGGAAATGCAAAGATGGAATATCCCCAGGTCCAACTAATCCTGATATCCGTTCAGTCTTGGTAGGATTAAGCTGGAGGTGGTTCCTCCTCATCCATATCTGCACCAGGCTGAGCACCAATATAGGACTTTGACAGTTGGCTGGCTTGGAGTTGAAAAATAAAATTGGGTATCATCACTATACTGATATCAAACCCCAAACCAATGGATGACAAAAGGCTTCATGTAAACATTGAGTAGAAGAGGAGAAACTGCAGAACTTTGTGGCATCCCTAAAAAGGGGGCCCAGGGAATGACTTCTCCACTCCAACCAACATCTACTAGGATGAGAACCATTAGAAAATGGTGCCCCTTACTCCCAATGCCCAGAGCAAGTCTAGAAGGATACCATTGTCAAGAGTATCAAAAGCCACAAGAGATCAAAGAGCACAAGGATAGATGTGCTACCTCCATCTTGCTTCCACCACAGATAATCTGAGTGCAACTAATACTGCTTGCGTACTTAATCCCAGCCTGAAATTTGATTAAAACAAATAGAAATTATCTATTTCCTCTGCACTTGTAGTCCAACCACCTTTTCAATAGCCTTCTCTAAGGAGATTGGAGATGGCGCAAGATGTTTATCCAAGAAATGTAAGTTCACCTCTTAAGAAGGGGGCATGCCACTGCCTCTTTCAGGGGCAGAGGCCCTTGATTTTGTTTTTAACTTTTTCTGGTCAAAACATCTTTTTTATTATATAAAATATATTTCCAAAATTTCTCACTCTAAATTCTTCTCCAACTTGAGAATGTTGAATTAGTTTGAATATGTATATATAGTTCACTCTTCCTGTGGTTTATTTTCATCTGCATATTCCTATCTTCCCAATGACCCCATGAAATACTGCAAGGTGGCAATTTTTATGAAACTGTGTGTAGCTTTCTAATTATTCTCTTTATTGGCAGTGCAAAAGTATAAACACCAAGCAGAAGATAAACCAATAATAGACAAGGTATTAGAAGGAAGTCATATGCTGCATGACTCCCCAGCACCTTCACACAGTTGCTTGGCCAGTATTGGTTAAAGATTTAGCTGTTATCTAGAGTGGAAAGCATCCTTTTGCATTCACCTTAACAGCACTCTGCAGAGACCATCCTGGACTCTGTTTTGCAAGTCATAACTTGCCAGCTTTCAATCACATCTGAGATACAGATGTGGAAGATAAAAATATAGCTCCCTCCTCATATAATGAGATGAGGCTGGAGCAAGCCTGAGATAGGCCCCACAGTAGTGATTTAAAACAAAGCTTTAACTTGAACTCTATATTTTTTCACAATATGGACATATTATTTGTAATCTGCTGAGCTTTGTGCAATATGAAATTGCAAAGTAGGTAGTTCTGTGTATATTTGTAACATGAGTATTGTAATCGTGGGAAAAGAGGAACTGAAAGTAGCTGATGGATGCGGGTTCCAATGTACAGGGGTATATGTGGAAAGTTATGTTCAGCAAAAATCAGCGGACCATCTGACTACAGTCTTAGAACGAGAAAGGGTATAAAGGGTTGGGACTGGACCTGATTGATTTGCCATTGACCTATAGCTGTCCTTTTGGAATCTGCTATACCATATGGTCCTCATTGCAATGGGTTGTTTATGTAAGTGATGTTATGTTATTATGCTATGTTCCAAATTATTAGAAAAATAAACCTCTGAATCTTAAAGTAAGAATTATTGTTTTGTGTTGCTGTCTCTTGTCTTTTCCATTGGGTTTTTCCACAACACAGATATGGGGGGAAACCATTCATTTATCAGTTTGCCACCCCAACTTCCAATACCCGAAAAAAGAACTTGTAAGATATGTAATATTAAAAAGCAATGAATTTGCAATGCATAATCAAGAACATAAAAAGCATGACATACTGTATGTGAATGAAACATTGTGAAACTATTCAAGTTCTTAGAGAAAAATGCCACTTGATGCATTTTTAATTAAACAAGCAGCAGGTCAAGACAGAAGCTGAAAAAAAATTTAGAATTAAGAAGGAAATGAAAAGCGAAAGCAAACACAAATGAAACAGGAGATTTGCCATATAAATACCATATCAAACCCACACAGAGAGAGCCTGTCTCTCACACACGGGGTGTCTAACAAGAAGTAAACATTTTAAACATCTAATTGCAGAATGGTCATCCAGATCATTTGTATAAAAAACCAAAAAAACTATGAAGAAAAGTATTATTTATAGAGCTATGAAATAAAGAAGGAACTTTATCCTTAACTGTATGGTTTTTTTTTCAAAATTTTGTTGTTCTAATGCTTTGACAAAGCTCTATCATGCACTTTTAGATAACCCTGATTCGTGGATATAGGTTGGTTTTCCAATGCTTTATGTTAACAAACCCAGCATCCAAGAGCAAGAATTGAATCAGTCCTTGTGCTGCATCAGTTTATATGCCTTAGGAAAAATGGATCATAAATCTCCTCATGACAACTGCTCCCTCGGCCCTGGCAAGCATTATTGTGCCATTATACCAGCTAGGTCAGTGGTTCTCAACCTGTGGGTTGGGACCCCATTTGGGGTTGATCGACCATTTCACGGTGGTCGCCAAGCAAGGCTGTCCGCCATTTTTTTTGTCCGCCCTTTTTTCCCCTCTTTTTTGGCGGGTGCCTTATCTCCCTTGGGCTGGGCCAGCTGGTGGTCGGCCTGCTCCGTCTCTGCCGCTTGCCAGCTACGCCTCGGCCGGTGCAGGGGGCAGAACCACGCATGTGTGGCGCTCCTGGGCAGGGAAAGTCCTCGACTTACGACCGGTTGGGTAGTCCTCGACTTATGACTGGTTTAGTCCTCGACTTATGACCGATTTAGTCCTCGACTTACGACCGGTTTAGTCCTCGACTTACGACCGGTTGGGGTCGCAGCATTAAAAAAGTTGAGAACCACTGAGCTAGGTCAACAGTACTAGTGATTTTTTTTTAAAAAAATCCTTAAAACTCACTGTACCTGATAATTACAAGAATAGACTTATGTTCTTCTTTGAAAAGTGGTATTTTTTATTCTTTACAGCTCAACAGAAGGCAGAAAGGAAATTATGGGGAAGGGGTTTGGAACTGTGTCAGTCTGTCAGTAGATTAACTTTCCAAAAACTGAACCGAATGGGGCCAGAATTGGGGTAGAAGAAGGGCAGAGGTCAGAAAAAGAAATTAAAATTGAACAAGGTCTACGGTAGTTCCAACCAAGGTCTAGTTCTCTTGTGGAGAAGAAAATCTGGAAAAAAATCCCACTCCCTTGAGTAAGCAACAGACATTGTTGTCCCTATGGTAAGCTGGTTCCCTCTTTGTCACGTGACCCAAAGAGAAACTCCCATGAAGGGTCTGTAAAGCTTCCAGAAGCCATGTTCTGCATGGTTTCCTTACCTGGTTTGTGATGATAGGGTGACTGACAGGGCTCAAGCTAGAGAAAGTAGAGACTTGCTTTGCAGCCACGAGCTCCAATGAGGTTCACTAGTTAGTACATCTCTTGATTGGCACCTCAGCCGTAAAAACATATTGTGGGTGTCTTTTATTTTTAACTTCACTAAAGCACCTGATAATTGTGTCTTGCTCTCTGATAATGGCCTGATAATGCTGTCAGTTTTCAAGAACATTGTTCCACCTTATATGAGCTCTTAAGGAAAGCAAGCAGCTTTTAGCCTAGCAGGAAAAGCTACCATTATGTAAACATGAGAAAATCAAAGGCTCGTATGGGGAATGGGGGGGAGGGAAATGGTGCTTTTTAATCACTTAAAGTGCCATAAGAAGTTAAATTGAAGATCCTGGAAGTTAAGAAGACAAACCATTTCTGTTCCGTTGCCAAGAAAACTACTTGCGCATATTCATGAAATCAGCAGGAGATCATCTGAACATATGTATAGGAAATTTACAGTTTTAAAAATGAAATACCGTATCCCGTTGATCTCTTTTTTGTGTTGGCTGGTCCTATTTTTTCATTTCAGGTTGTGGGGGAGGATAATTCTGAACCAGAAAGAGTATTAATTTTTACATTGGACTCCTGTCAGAAACGGGGGATTTAAATAGAAGAGAATATTTGATCTCAGAGTTGTATTCTGGAGTGCTCTGTGAGTAGTGCTGAGAAGTGTTCTCTGAGGTTGGTGGTTTACTTTAACCTCTTGTGCATCCTCATACACCTTCCCACGCAACACTTCTTGGGCACCAATGTGTACTCTTCCTGACTCTGATGCCCCTTCTGTGTCTTCCCTGATCCTCGCAGCACCTGTTGCACATCCCCATTCACCATCCCCAACCCACGCCCCTCCTGTGCACCTTCCCTAACCTGTGCAGAACCTCTTGGGCACCCCCACATACACTTCCCAACCTGCACTGCCCCCCATGTGCTGACCTGCATGGTATCTTTTGCACACTTCCAAGCATCTTGGTGTACTTTTCCCAATCCATGCCATCCCACTGATCACCCTCCCCACCAGTGTGGTACCTCTCACACGTCCCTGCAACCCTCGTGCATTCTTCTTGACCCACACTGCTCCCCCCACATGTCCTACCCAGTCCATAAAGCACCTGTGATCCATCCCCAGGCACTTTTTTAAACCTATGCCTGTGTACCCTCCCTGACCTATGCAACATGTCTGGTGCATATCCACATGCCCTTCCCAACCGACATGGCACCGCTTGCACACTCCAACTGCAAGCTTCCTAAAAACAAAATAAATGGGGAGGACAGCAGGAATTCGAGGGAGAGAAGGGGGAGGGAAGGAGAGAGGGAGAGAGGGAGGGAGGGAGGGAGGGAGGAAGGGTTTCGCTGCCAGTTTCCCACAAGGACACTCAATGAGGAAGCCAATAGGAAGTTGGAAGGGGCTCCTGCTCCCACTGCTTTTTTTTTGCCCATTCATCATTCTGTTTTTTTGTTTAAGTAAGGCAATAAATCTGATGAGGCACAGTTGTCTGGTGAATTATATTCCTGTGTCCTATTGCATTCTCCGAGTGCCAATACTTCTCTCAGCAGTCCCTTGGTTGAATGCATATCTCCCCATTTGGGCAGCCTTCACTTTTATTTGTTAATTTTTTTGCAGGTCCTTTCCTTTAGTCTAACTCTATACTGTAGCATGTGTATGTTTTATATTGAATCTGAATTGGTTTGAAGGATGGTATTGGAATTATACAAAATAGTTTTTCCTTCTTTGGTTTGATTGAAAATGTAAGTTCCAATGGCTGGCTGACTTGTTATGATTTATTAGGCATTTTGATTAAATACTGTTTTCCACATATATTTATCAACATTCCATTTGCTGGATTAAATTGTTCTTGGTAAGATTCATTAAGGCATATAAACACACGTCCTTGTTGCAGATATACTGTATTTACTTGATGCACCACTACCCAAAAAAAGTCTGTTTTTCTTTTCAAATTGAGATTCATATCCACTTTCAAAAAAAACCAAACACATTTATTTGCTAACATAAATATTTTTCTTTGTCCCATGCTTTTTGCAAAACTCTGGGCAAGCTTGCATTTATTTATTTGTTTGTTTGTTTGATTGTTTGATTGATTGATTTATAAAGTTACCCAATTCAAAGTGTTATAATACAGTACTGAAGAAAACCATACAACATTAAAATAATCTGCTTCTTCCAAGACCCTTTGAATGTGTGAGCTGACTACCTCCTCAATAGCTTTCCCCAAGAAGAGAAGTTGGACAGCTGACAGAGTAGAAGGAGTGGTATTTATTTAGTTAGTTAATGACCAGCATTTTTTTTTTAAAAAAATAGCAAAATTGAGCAAATTAGTACATATTTAAAAAATCACATAATGATACTACATTCACACCTCTATTGCCATTATAATATTTTATCTACCCAAGTAATATTTTTTTTAAAATAAAAACCCCTATAATATAGAATAAGTATCCCTTAGCAACTTATTAGTTAACAGAAGTAATATTGGATATAAAAATGAGAATTTCTTAAACAATTACTTCTTTAATGGTTTTTGTCTTATTTTTATTGCAGCAACACTAAATTTAGCTACTTCTCAGGTAGGAGCAGATTTTAAATTCTGGAGAAGATAATTCAGATAAAATTGGTCTAATCTCCCTGGAAATTTATCTATTGGGGCAAAATATAAATATATCCTATGTCCCTATAAAATTTACAGGGCAATAATATATGTGATATAGTTTCAACTTCCTTAACACCACATAGGACAACTTGTTCTGCTATGGGGACATTATTATACCTGGAGTAATGACGATGGAAAAACTTTGAATCTAGCTTTAAAAAAATGCTATTTTCAATGTAGAGTTGGTTCGGTTTTGCAGATAATATGCTGGTTCCCATGCAACCCTATTTATCCACATTCTATCATGTTGCGCAGCCTGCTGACTTCCAACTGAACCTTTATGTCCCTTATTCCTTGGATAATTAATTGATTGGCTTGATCATAGCCAAAAGATATTAAAAATCCCATATGAAGCCAACTTATGCTCTATCACCTGTTTCCAGGGAGAAGATAAGCTATCTGTTAAAATTAATGGGGTCAATCCAACTGGAAATGATTGTATTTTAAGCCAGTATATTATTGTCATTTTCCAGGCTGTAATCTGAATTAATCTCATTCTTTTCTTGAGTCTTAACAGGGCATTTGGAGTTTCATGGGGAACTGCTAAAATTGATCGCAAAAATTTTATTTGCACAGTTTCCTTGGTTTCTTCTTTACATAATTGTCTGGTTTGTGCTCCAATACAGAATTTGAGCCAATGTTTTGGCCTCAGTTTTAAAGCCACAGAAACTAATTGTCCTAAACCAATGTATTTTAAAAAAAACTTTGATAGCATTCGTCTACCTGAGAACTAATTGCACAACATGATTCTGATAAATATTCCAAATGCCTTTTGAATGGAAAACCACCACCAGTAGCACCCATTACTTAAATGTGTTATCCTTCTGTAATTTATGTTCTTCTAGTCTCCACAAATATTGAGTAGCTCTTAGTAAAAACCAAAATTTTCTATTTATCAAAGTTGAGAACCAAATGTTTTGTCTGCAGCAAGTTGATGTTGCTGTAATTGCTCTTTTCAATCCAGCAGATGTTTGTGAGATTAGAGCAACAGTATCAATGTAAAGAATTGGGGGTTTACGCTATGCCACGAGAAATGCTTGGAAATCTGAGTTATGTAATAGGTCCACCAGTGAGTTAATGTATTAAAAGGGGAGGGGCCAAATTACACCCTTGTTGCACTCCTTTCTGCATTTTTACATTGCCAGTGAGGGCTCCATGGGGGTTGCAGTTGCACCTCACTCTTAGGTGGAAGATAGCATATAATTTCTGTCATGCCTCCGTCAGATCCTGAATCTACTGAGGAAAATGAGCTGGAACGGGACCCTATGGAGGTCGAGGGAGAGATGTCTGTGGCTTCAGAGGAATGTGGCGAAGAGCAGGCTGAGGCAGGCCAGGGCCTTTCAGGATTGGACAGGATGAACATGAGAGACAGAGCTCAGGCGATGAGCAAGGGCCACCCCCACCTGATCCTAGAGCAAGGAGAGTGGAGAGAAGGAGGGAACAATGCACGCAGGCTCAACTACTCGGGAGGAGAGTGCCCCGCCCCTCTCCGCAAGGCACACCTGGAGACTGAGAGTTAAGGAGACACTGTGGGGAGGGGCATGTGTCGGGAACAAACGCTGATTTCTTGGAGCTTTGTGTGCTGTTGCTGATCTTGAAAACAACTCTCTGATCTCTTGTTCGGTGTTGTGATTTCTGCTTGGAAACCCTGAAACTCTGACCATTGGACTGGCTAACAAACTTGATTTGTGTTCAAAGACCTCGGATTGTATTTTGGCTTCTCTTCTGAAACTGCTCAGGCAAGCTTGTATTTCCACAGACTCGTTAGATTTTGGATGTATGTTTCATTCCTTGTTATCTGCATGGCCTTGAGTAAATTACTCTTCTAATCTAACTGTATGTGAAACTACTTGCAGCCAGAGGCTGCTGAAGGTGTGTGTGTCTTACTTTGTTCTGGGGCTTGCCAGAAATGTGGGAGCATTTGGGGAAAATTTGGAGCAATTAAAGGGCGGTTTGAATTGCCAGCTGACTTGCATTGCCTCTGTGCCATGCCCTGGGTCATCACACTTTCTGAATCAAATGGAGGAGGAGAAGCAACTTCAAGGATTCTATTTATTCATTTATCCCAAATAGCATGCCTGAATATTGAGTCAAAGGCTTGTTTGAAGGAAAGCAATATAATGGGATGCTTTCTTTTTATGTGTATATTTTTGTATACAATGATATAAGACCGAAATATGCTCCACTGTTGATCTCCCCTCTCTGAAACCTGGCTATTCATTTTGGATTGTGCCCATTGTCTCTATCCAGTCTTGTAATTTAAAACTTAAGTGTTTAGCATATAACTTGCCAGTAAAGCATACAGCCTTGCAAAAGGCCAATAGGCCTGTAGTTTCAGGACTCATTTTTCTTGCCCTTTTTATAAATTGAAACAATTATATCCATCCCTCTTGGAATATAACTAACTGGTCTGGTTTATGAATGTGAACAGAGATGTTAACAAATTAGAATTATTTTGAATTAATTTGGGCAATATTCACCTTAAGTAAGTCTATCAATCAGGATGCCTCTTGCATTGTAACTGGTGGCCAATTTTGTGACTGATCCAGATCAATCTGACTTTTGCAGACTCTGCATATAGCTCTTTAAACAAATTGTTCCCATGCTTGACTAAGTGAAGGGGGCAGTGATTTCCCCAGTTCTCTAGTAATATACCAAAAAAGGGATGAATCTCTCCTCTTGATTGCTCGTATTAGTTTCCACCAGGATTGCTTTTTGTCACAGTCTTTTCTTTTAAAGGGATCTTTTACTGAATCGTTAATGTCTTTCAGTGATCTGTTTGTTCTTCTGAAGGGAAATTTTTTCTATATGCCCTATTTATTTATGCCCTTTTTATCTATACACACTCCTGATCAAACCATTTTCTTTGTTTTTTTCTGCTCCAATTCCTGCAGAGCAGTATTGTTGTGTTTCTTTGATGAACAATGAATTAAAATCTGTAATTAGCATTTCATACCTATTTAAATATGGTTTTTGAAGTTTCTTGTCCAGGAGGAGTAAAACAATTTCTATAGTTTCTGGAGCTACCATGAATTTGGCAACTGTTTTTGCAGTATTTTCATTCATTTAATTCCCAACTCAATTTTATTATTCTCAAGAAACAAGGGATAGATTGTTTCTGTTCTTACACATTTCCAATGAGTTGTCAGAGTTAATAATCAGGGGTGATGATAATTTTATAAATATGCAACTTCCACCAACTGCTGTATGGTTTTTTAAAAGATCATGGAACACTATCCAATAATCAATTGATTTTTGTGCTGCCGCTCCCCAAGATGGAATATTCTGCTGGGGGTTCTCCTTCCATGGAGCCATTGAGTATATACAAATCCAAGCATGCAATCATTTATCTAGCAGATAAATCTGCCCAATTAGATTTTGAGTCCTTGGCAGAAATTATTTAGAAATTGGATCTAAGAATAGCTTCTTGAGAAGGAGACAGTCCACCAAGCAGCTGGGACCTTGTCCTCCCACAAAGGGGGACAAGCTTGGATCCAACTGCATGTCGCCTCCCAGGAGACTTTAACTAGCCAGGAAAGACATAGATCTAAAAGCCACATTGCTCAATTCACAGCCCCAAGTTTCCTATCCGTTTCTTCAAGACTGAAAGAATGAACTCCCCCCCCCTTTTTTTTTAATTTTGAGAGTCAATTTGGTGAGGAGGTGAAGGAGCTGTCCTAGAAACTAGGAGAGCGTAAGTTCTAGTTTTGCCTTAGGCATGAAAAAACAGTTGGGTGACTTTGTGTCAATTACTCTCTCTCTCTCCCCAACTCAATTCACCTCATAGGGTTGTTATGGGGAAAATAGAAAGAAGAAGAAATATTAGGCATGCTTGCTGCCTTGAGTTAAAAAGCAGGATAAAAAGCTCACCCTCTTCCAAGAAAACCATGCCAAACCATACTTCAGTTAGTTTCATATGATGACACAATGGTGATTGGCCTCATTCGAAATGGTGATGAGTCTGCATACAGGCAGGAGGTTGAACAACTGGTCCTGTGGTTCAGCTGGAACAATCTAGAGCTGAACACACTTAAAATTGTAGAGATGAAAGTGGATTTTAGGAGGAGCCCTCCTATTCTTCCTTCTCTTGCAATATTAGATAACACGGTATCAACAGTAGAGACTTTCAAGTTTCTTGGTTCTATAATCTCTTCCAGGATTTGAAATGGACACCTAACATTAGAGCCATTATTAAAAAGGCACAACAAAGAATGTTCTTCCTGCCACAACTCAGAATAATCAGATGACCCAAGTATCTGCTGATACAATTCTACAGAGGAATTACTGAGTCTGTCATTTGTTCATCTATAACTGTATGGTTTGGCACAGCAAACAAACAAGATGGGTACAGAGTTCAGTGGATAGTTAGGACTGCAGAAAAAGCAATTACAACCAGCCTGCCTTCCACTGAGGTCCTGTATACAGGTAATCCCCGAGTTATGAGCGTTCACTTAACACTCATTCCAAGTTATGCAATAAGCATCCCCAGTGCTTACGAACAAGTCCCAAAATTATGAATATTGCTTCACCACAGCAGTTGTTCACCCTTATGAGTGACTGCAGAGGCTCTGCAACATTCATCCTGGTTATTCCCTCCCTCCCCATCCCTGCCCCAGGTCTCCCTAGGCACTAGGCCTTCAATACTCACCCTGCGAAGATCAAGATCCTTCACTTTCTTGGCTGCTCCAGGCCTTTGGTGAGTTCGCAGAGAATGGAGGCTTAAAGTAATGCAAAATCATGTAAGATTAGTGGGGCAAGATCTCATGCTACTGATCTTATGTAATCTCATAGTACTTTAGGCTTCTGCTCTCTGCAACAGAGAACAGAATGGAAGCTGGGGGACGCTTCCATGTGCCTCCAGAGGCTGGATTGGGACATCAGAAGTCTTTTCCAGGCCTTTGCTGCCTGGATCTGAGGCCAGGGCATGCTTCTGCATGCCTCTAGAGGCTGGATTGGGCCATCGGAGGTCTTTTCCAGGCCTCTACTGCCCAGACCTGAGGCCGGGGCATGCTTCTGCATGCCTCTAGAGGCTGGATCGGGGCATCAGAGGCCTTTTCCATGCCGCTGCTGCCCGGATCTGAGGCCGGGGCAGGCTTCTGAAGCCCTCCGGCGGCCCAATCCGAGTGCTGGAGGCCTTTTCCAGGCCGCTGCTGCCCAGATCTGAGACCTGGGGATGCTTCTGTGGCCTTCTGGAAGCCTGATCCTGGCACTGGAAGCCTTTTCCTGGCCGCTGCCACCTGGATCTGAGGCTGGGGGATGCTTCCACAGCCATCTGGCAGCCCGATCCAGGCACCAGAGGTCTTCTCCAGCTGCTGCTGCCTGGAAACGGGCCCCTGGAAGGCCACGGAAGCATTCCCCGGCCTCAGATCCAGGTGGAAGCAGGAACCGCAACAGAGAAGAGATGGTTCTTTTGAAGGTGAGTCTGGCGCAGCAGGAAGCGAGGGGGAAGCATGGGGTATCTTAGTGGGTCAGGGAGGCCTTGGGGACCTGTTCCATCACTTGGCCACCCACCCTAAATTGCTCATGTTCACTTAACAAGCCGTGTGCATCTTAATAAGCAAGGGAAAGTGATTTTGTTTGAGGTACGAGATTCATTCCCACAAGTTTTTGAGTTATGAATGGAATGGGCAGGCTCCATTACACTCATAATTTGAGGACTACCTGTACTGCAAGGGACAGAAAAAGGGCTGAGAAAATATCTATAGACCTGGACATAAACTGTTTCAACACCTCCCCTTGGGACGCCACTACAGGGCATTGCATGCCAAAACAATTAGACAGAGACACAGTTTTTTTCTCCCTTGTGTCATCACTCTGCTGAACATCTAATTATCAAAGTACTGTCTTACGTCTAAGGATATTTACCCATGTAGGAGGGTTTTATTATTATTATCCTTCTCATCTTTCCTTTTACCTTCTACTACAGGTATCTTATGATTATATTACTTTGTTGCTTGCATGTACACTGAGAACCTATGCACCTGAGACAAATTCCTTGTGTGTCCAATCACTTTTGGCCAGTAAAGTATTCTATTCTATATGAGATTGTCAGCTAAAATTTACCTCGTCAGATCCAAAGAGACTTTGTCCAACAGATATTCAAGGTGATCCTCAGAGCAATCCTGCAGGAGTTCCCCTGGTCCTTATCCAGAAGGACCTGGTTACTTAAAGCAGCACTAGCTGGTTCCCTGCAGATATAATAGTGGAGAAATAAGCCAATTTCACTGTTCTAAATGCCATAAAGGGAGTCTGAATAAAGTGTGTTACTTGTGCTTGGTTGCATCGCTCTTTGTCTTCTCTCTGACTTCCTCCAGTCCTGAACTGTAATTTTCCATCTGGCAGAAGAGGAAAATTATAAATTAAATGGGGGCTAATCAAATTAATTAGATGTAATTAATCACGTTATAATAAAATCAGATGAAATCCTTATTCATTGAAACAATAGACTTTTAAGTGGCATTGAAAAGTATACAGCTTTCATCCTTTCCCAGAAAACTTTGGAAAAAACTGTCCTTTTTTCCTGTTGTCCTTAATTCAGCTATTCTTTTTCATGCTAATTTTTTTAGAATTAAAAGAAAATAGTAAATCCTGAGAAAAATGCATTTTTGTAGTTGAATTTTTTTTTTGAGTTAAAATGTTTTTTAAAATTTAGTTTTAATTTTAGGGGAAATAGCCTTCCTTTAGTGCAGTGGTTCCCAACCTTTTCTATACCCCTAGAACGGTTCTAATATATTCTTGCACCCCTTACAAAAGTTTGAAATAACGGCAACGAATTATGCATATACACTATAATTTTGAAAACCCAAGTTTTTGCACCCCCTGGAATATCGTCTCGCACCTCCAGGGGGTGTGAGCACCGCTGGTTGGGAACTTCTGCTTTAGTGGAAGGGAAATGTTTAGTGTCAAAAAACATCCAGTGAGCAGGGATGAAAACGGGGTTGTTAAAAACCTGGAGTAAAAAGTACTTAAAAAGTTCTGAAAGCTGTTTTTTGAATAGTTTAAACTTTAAAAGTTAGAAGTTAACAGCAGAGGAACCAAAATCAAGTTTTTGAAGTACAAATTACTTATGACTTAGGAAGTAAGAAGAAAACAGATTATGTACATGTACAGTATATTCTCTATATATATCATTACAGATTGTCCTCGACTTACATTTCTTTTAGTGACAGTTCAAAGTTACAATAGCACTGAAAAACTGACTTAACACCATTTTTCACATTTACAAGCTTTGCACCATCCCTGTGGTCATGTGACCAAAATTCAGATGCTCAGCATATTTATGATGGTTGCATTGTCCCGGGGTCATGTGATCCCTTTTTGTGACCTTATGACAAGCAAAGTCAATGGAAAAGCCAGATTCACTTAACAGCCATTACTAATTTAACAACTGGAATGATTCACTTAAAACTGTGGCAAGAAAGGTCATAAAGTGGGGCAAACTTCACTTAACAATTGTCTTGCTTAGCATGAGAAATTTTGGCCTCTATTGTGGTTGTAAATTGAGGACTGCCTGTAGAATATGGTCTTGTACACACAATCACCTACTGTAGACATATAAACATATAAAGGTAGTCCTCGACTTTCAACAGTTCATTTAGTGACCGCTCAAAGTTACAACAGCCCAGAAAAAGGTGACTTGTGAACATTTTTCACACTTATGACCTTTGTAGCATCCTTATGATCATGTGACCAAAATTCGGATGCTTGGCAACTGACTCATACTCACAACCGTTGCTGTGTCCCAAGGTCACGTGATTCCCCTTTTGCAACCTTTTGACAAGCAAAATCAATGAGGAAGCCAGATTCACTTAACAACTGTGTGACTAACTTAACTGTGATGATTCACTTAACAACTGTGGCCAAGAAAGGTAATAAAATGGGGCAAAACTCACTTAACAAATGTCTCACCTGACAACAGAAATTTTGGGCTCAACTGTGATAGCAAGTCAAGGACTACATGTATCCTGTTATCTCTCTATATAAAACTCTATAAAAGTGTAAAATATATACTATGTAACCTTGGCATTTCTTTTCAAATAAAATAAAACTAACTTTTGTAGTATTTTGAAGTCAGGAAAATGCATCAAGCTACTAACACTCTCTAGTGAGTTGTGAGTCTAACTGCTAGATCTCTAGATCTGAACTACCCTTGGTTTCGAAATAATGTTTCCGATGCCATTTTTGTCTTGTTAAGTAGGTATTTGTACTTTGAGTGGAAAAGTGAGTAATGGAAACACTGTCAAGTTCAAGGTAATAAGTGGGATCCGTCTCTTGTTTAATTGTTCCTGCAATTCGTCATTCTGCCCTTTTGCTTCTGCCGAATAGGCAGAAAGACATTTGTTTGGGAAAGACAACGCTTAGCAAACACTGTCTTGAAGGAACTCTTCTAATTTAAAGTCTGACCTCCCTGGCAAAAGCTGAAGTGTAGGCACTGTTTCTCTACAAACATTGGGATACTCTTTCCACAAAACGTTCTTTTGACTAATGGAAAACTGGAAATATATTACTAATAATGTATTGATAAAACACTACCATTATGAAACAAATGCTAATTTAACAATAAAATCCCATTTGATTTAAAACAAGAGAATATGTTTCATAGAACATAGAATAACAGAGTTGAAAGAGACTTTGGAGGTCTTCTAGTCCAACCCCCCGCTCAAGGAATAGACCCTATAACATTTCAGAGAAATGGTTGTCTAGTCTCTTTTTGAAAGTCTCCAGTAATAGAGCAACCACAGCTTCTGAAGGCAAGCTATTCCACTGATTGATTATTCTAACCATTAGAAATTTTCTCCTTAGTTGCTTCTCTCCTTGGTTAGTTTCCATCCATTGTTTCTCGTCTTGCCTTTTGGCGCTTTGGAAAATAGTTTGACCACCTACCTTTGTAGGAGCCTTTCAAATATTGGAATAGTGGTATCATGTCTTCCCTAATCCTTCTTTTCATTAGAGTAGACATACCCAATTCCTGTAATTGTTCTTCATATATTTTAGTCTCCATCCTTCTAATTATCCTTGTTGCTTTTCTTTGGAAATAGTGCAGAGAAAAGCAACAAGAATGATTAGGGGGTTCAAACTTCTACTTCTAGTCATCTTTCACAATTTCAGAAATTGAAATGAAAGATGTCATATTCCTTGTCACATAGTTATGAAGGCTTTGCTCCAGAATGAATGCTCCAACACTGGAAGTTTTTAAAAAGAGGTTGGACAACCATTTGTCTGAAATGGTGTAGGGTTTCCTGCCTAAGTAGGGGGTAGGAATAGATGACCTCCAAGGTCCCTTCCAATTCTGTTATTCTATTCTATTCTAATTTCATATGCTATGATGGCTTTACATGTCAAGGCCTATGCATGCCCTTGCATTCAGGCTAATCTTGAGCTCAGGAGGGTTGCAAAAGCAAACATTGAATAAATACAGTAGATATTTATTTTATCATGTTTATATAGTCCATGTGACTCTGGATGGCATACAATGAAAGACTACAAAAAAACAAACATTTAAAATTATACCTTATTAAAAACTATTATAAAAAATAAAAATATTAATATCAGTTAAATTAAACAGATAGATGATAAATAGAGACAAATATGATGGATAGATGATAAATTTGTCTGATGCATTTGTATAAGTCATAGTCCTCCAAATTTTATTCCAGTAAATATATGTATAAGAGATTCAACTGTTCCACTATTTATCTGCAATCTCTACCTACAGATAACACTCCATGCCTTGTGATTATATAATGCCCTTGCATGAAGCAGCAGTGTATAAGCACAGTAACAATGAAAAACAAAGAGCATGAATCAATAATAGCTTACAAGCGCAGACTTTGCACACAATTTACTATTACAGATAGTTCTCAGCTTCTGGCTTTTTTTACATGTTGACATCCTGAGTGACTTATTGCAAACTATTTAATTTGTTAATTTATACCCAGTTATCAAAGCAAACTACAAGTCTGTGCCTTCATTATTACCACTCTGGAATGTGCACACACAGCATTTCCAAGATTTGAACTCTCCACCTGAGCAGTATGATGCTTCTTAGTTTAATCCTTGCATAATGCATCTTCTGTCAAAATGTAAACTCGTCATGATGCAGATAAAACTCCATACGCTGAGATCCTTGCTTTGCTTTCCAGTTATCCTGGATTTGGGTTAGCCATCAGACAATTTTAGTTCTTTCCAAGTTTCTTTTTTGAAACATATAGCTGTGATAAGATTACCAATCTGTTTGATAAAAAAAAAACTGTCAGAGGATCTCCCTCAGTTGTACATTTTTCCCTGTAGAAATAAATTAACCAAATCCATTGTTATCTGCATGTCCTTTTGAATTGTAATTTTTATCTGTCTCCTTCTTGGGACAGAACTCAAGGCTGCTTTCAGTTCAGTTCAATACTCTCTCCTCTTAAGGGTATATAGCATGGTAGCTAAATTTGTTAGGAATTATTGGAAGTCAGCACCCACCCACACTCCTAGAGAAAGAAATATTTTGGGAATATTAAAAGGCAGAATATTATATTTCCCCAAAGGAATAATGAAAACTTTTAGACAAAGACAGCCCCAAGTCTCCCTCCCACAAGCAGAAACCAAGCTGGCCAGCTTTTAGAAATGCAGATTTGATAATCCTTTCAGAAAGATTGTAGCCAGGAAGCTTTCAGCTGATGGGATTAGAAAGACAAAGATCCCTAGAACCAACAACCCCTCACCCAAAAAATCCAACACAGGACATAGCCATCAGCCACAGCCCCAGGGAAGCAGGATATGACCTTTAGGACACAATAGGATAACCCACCACCATCAACATACCAAAAAGAACACACTCAAAAGCTCAGGTCAAAGTTCATGACACAGGAACAACTCCAAACACAAAAGCCCAAGAAGGTATAAAAACCCATCACTCCCAGCAACATGTGGTCAGCTTTCCCAAAGCTACATTTCTGTATGGCTCTGTTCTTCAATAAGTTACAACCTTCTTTCTAAAGCAGTCTCCATTTTGTTTATTCCTGGCTTGGACTGGATCCTGATGAAGCTTTTTCTTTCAACAGAATCATGATCACTGAATCCTGAATGGAGTACAGTTTTCTGGACAAGTTGGTCCACCATGACATATAATGTATTCATATTTTGTGTGAAGGCATGTAAGATCAGGAAGATACTGGTTCTACCAAAATGTTACCATTTCTTCCTTCAAACTGTCTCCCCTCATCCTTGCCCCTCCCCAAGGGCCTGGCCTCCTTTTTTCATTGGCCAGCTAGTTCTCGTGGCCAATTGTCTGGTGGGAAGTCACCTGATGCCTTCTAATTGTCACTAGCAGCCTGGCAACCCTGCTATCTCCTTAGGTTGTTCAGCCAGCTCGGGAGAGATTGGCTAGAGACTCAGAAGGCAAATCCGGGGAATCTAGCATGGTTTCATGGATAAGCTCTGCTGGTAGGAGCAAGCTCTCTTGGTTTTCTTCTCCTGCCTAAGATTGTGCTGGGGTGTGGATTTGTAGCAGCTCCAGTTGCTATGGGTACCAAGTAGATTTGACTTCCATTGCAGAGATATCCCAAGCACGTGCTTTGTATTCAGACCAAATGTTTCCAGTAAATCCTCCAGGAACCAGTAACACGATGCACTGAGGGACAATTCTGCACCAGGGGACAACCTGCTAGTGATCCCGAGCACTAGTTGCTAACCTAGTAAAGTTAGAGAAAAGCTGCAATTTCTCACTATTCCCTGCAAAGGGCAAGCCAAAACACACAATATTTTAGACTTTTCCTATTTTTATTTTTGTATCATCTCTGTGTTTTATATCTTTATGGGTCAGCGAGTAGTAAATGGCTTTGAGGATCAACTGCTACTTTTTTTACATTACTTTTTAATGTTGTTGTTTCTTGTATGTATACACATACGCAGACACGCTTTCTGCTTGTAAATTGGGTTGTACATAATTTTCCTCCTTTTTCATTGCAGGAATTTGGAGGAGTTTTAAAAACAACCCCAAGATGATCACATAGGCAGGCAAGAGCTTGTGAACAGGAAAGGCATTCACAACATTAATGACTATTACAACAGTAATGTTGTGAGTTTGAAACAGCAAGTCCCGGGAAGTTTTACAGCCCTAACAAGCCACTCGGTATCTGTGGGTGAATGGGAAATGGCTCATTATAAGGATGATAACAAAACAGGCAAACAAAACTGTTCTAAATGAAGAACCAAATATGGAATAAAAATGATGGAATGCTTGATAAATGCTAAATTGGGAGATTTTATAAAATTGCTGTGATTACCAGACACATTTGTCTCCTAATGCGTACTTAGATTTAGCACTCCGTCTTTGAAACTCACATTATGCTAATTGCAAGACACAGCCATTTTAGTTTGCCCACCTCCCCTCCACTCCCAGTTCAAAATTAAACCTTAAAAATGAAAATATGCTGTTCTTCCTAGGAAGATGATTAAATATATTCAAATTGCTTCTGGAATATTAAATATACTTAACGTGCAAGGAGAAAAAAGACATAATATGCATACTTCTCTAACTACTGTTTTTAAAAAAGCAAATACTGTTAAAAAAAGAGAGAGACAGAGAAATAGTACCATGCTTACAGGTTAGAGTGACATGAATTGGCCAACTAGGATTCAGTAAAGATGTTTTACTGTAGAAAGAGCAGAGAGGTCTCAATTCCATTTCCCCTGAAGCCACTAGTGCTACTTTTCACACAATTCCCTAAACCATCTAGAACAGGATGGTGAATAAATACTCAGATAGGAAGGAAGGAAATCGAAATGAGGACATTGTATTCTAATACCAGTGGAATAGGGAACACAATTTAGATCCAACTTAACTGACTTAACCAGACTCCTGGCAGCTACCACACACACATACACACACACACACACACACACACAGTTACCACAAACACACATACAAACACACATATATTGTAAGAAAGCAGAACTCTTGAAACAAGCATTGTCTCAAAAGGAAACTTTTGTTAGGGGCTAGTGACAGCAGGGAATCAAGGCGAGATCTGAGAGAAAAACCCGCAAAGCAATATATTAAAAGTAGCATTCAATACTCCCTCCCTCCCCCAGTGTCCCAGTGTTCATTTGAATCCCAGCCAATCCACAGGTGGCATCGTGTTTTGGTAACTGGTCTTTTTGGTGGGCTCTTCAAGGTCTCTCTCACTTTCGATTTCTTTTGGCTCCAAGCACAAACGGTCTCTCAGATAAGGGTGAGACATTCCATCCCCTGGAGGAAGGGCAACAAGGCAACAAAGCAGACAGTACAAAGCATTCCCAAAGGCTCCCCCCTCCCACAGAATAGCAGGCAACGAAGAAAGCTACAAAGCTAAAATAACTGAGGATACATTTCTTTCAGGCCTGACATACAGACCCCCTAGAAAAATGGGAAATTCACCTGTAAAACAAAAAGGGAAAGGGAAGAAAGCAAATAAAACAGTCACATCAGTCAGGCTTGTCAGGATACTTCGCATGAAATCGTTTAAGCAGTTTAGGAGCTTTAACATGCTTTTTATACACCCATTTGTTTTGCGCAGAAGGAATGTTTTTCCAAGCTACTATGTATTGGGTGGAACCATGGTACTTTCGAGAGAATTTCACGTATTTTGAAATGTTGTTCTCCTTCCACCCACACCGGCACAGCCACAGGAGGCCTAAAGGTAGATGTAATCTCAGATTTGAGTAAACTACAATGAAAGACTTGATGGATTTGTCTGATGTGCTTTAAGATGGCTTTCATCATCTCGGAATTCGGATCCACCAATCCCCTTTCAGGAGGGGCTGGCTCTGGAGCTTTCTTCTTTACCCTCTTCTTTCTTCCACCTTGTGTGAGAGCTACCTTCGGAGCCTTTCCTTCCCAGTCCTCTTTCATTCCAACCCCGAAGGACCATCTGGCTTGGTCATCTTCTGCCACAGTTTCTGCCACTCCCAGGTCCCTGGAAATTCCTTCCCTGGGGTCTGCCAGGACAATATCTCCATTCCAGCTCTCCAATGCACCCTCTTCCATATCACCGGTAGGAAGGGACATGTCGGTTGTGAACCCCCTCAGTAGGGCAGCTGCCTCTACGGGCTGGGCACTATGCAGATCTCGCCTTATGTAAGTATCTACCTCAGCTAAGCCACCCAAGAAAGCAGAACTCTTGAAACAAGCATTGTCTTAAAAGGAAACTTTTATTATGGGCTAGTGACAGCAGGGAATCAAGGCAAGATCTGAGAGAAAAATCCACAAAGCGATATATTAAAAGTAGCATTCAATACTCCTCTCCCCCAGTGTCCCAGTGTTCATTTGAATCCCAGCCAATCCACAGGTGGCATCCTGTTTTGGTAACTGGTCTTTTTGGTGGGCCCTTCAAGGTCTCTCTCACTTTTGATTTCTTCTGGCTCCAAGCACAAACGGTCTCTCAGATAAGGGTGAGACATTCCATCTCCTGGGGGAAGAGCAGCAAGGCAACAAAGCAGACAGCGCAAAGCATTCCCAAAGGCTTCCCCCTCCCACATAATAGCAGGCAACAAAGAAAGCTACAAAGCTAAAATAACTGAGGATACATTTCTTTGGGGCCTGAGATATATAGTTAGGTTTTATCCATGCAAAACCTGATCAATACATTAGGACTATTCAGAGCTACAGTATCTCTTTACCATTACAGGTTTAATCTACATTTTGCACACAATTGATGGAATACAATCATCATATTTCTTTAAGAGCAACAGCTCCCAAGGAGTGCAATTTTGAATGATTACAGAATCATTTTGTATCAGACTACACAGGGAATGCAGGCTTTTCAGTGCCCAATTATGTGCATTTTGAGTCTTCTTCCAAAAATGCTTGCTTGTCAGTCTTTTGAGTCGAGGGTCTTAGCTGCCTCACAGAAGGATAAAATGAGATAAGAACACGGTAACCAGGATGAGAGTTAAGCAATTGGCTTCTCTTGCTATTTCTTTATTGGAGCTATAGTACTTCAAAAAGAAGTTTGAGATTCACATTTTTTTCCCTTGTGAGAAATAAAAGCAAAACTCGAACTCCTGTCCTGAGAATATTATCCAAAATAGAGATAGAAAGGTTGGTTGAAGTTAAATGTGTGCTATCCATACACTTGTCTGCTGACGTTACATATGAACAGTTAAAAGGGAGGGTGTTGGAATAGGCATGTGTGGAGGGGGAAAAGGACAAAACAGACATCAGGATTCAAAACCTATGATCAATTCATTTGCGTCATATTTCAGGACACCATTCATAAAGATGGAATTAGCATCATGATGTCACTTTGATGCAGTTTCAGCTTGCCGTGGGTGCTTTTGGCCCTCTCTCCATAGTTTCAGATGCTCTGGAGACGATACAAGTAAAACATTTTAGGAACTTTTATTTTCTAACAGAATGCTCAGAACTGGAGATCCCATTTTCCCCCTTAATCCAGGACTTCTTATTCGTATTTTAACAGATCTTGCTGCTTTCCATATATGCTGCACTTATATGCTTTTATAGTCTCGGGCTCTGGGTGTGTGATTTGAGCTTCTTTTCCTATATGGTCCATCCTTCTTGTTGAATGCAGATGGCATTGTGTTGTTAAGTTGGAAGGTGTCTCTGTAACTGCAATTGCAGCTTCTGAATAATTGATCCAGTTCTTAAGAATGAGATCTGCTTGCCGAATTAAGGGGGGGCTAAGTCCTTTGTTGTTTATTGGTTCTAAACACAGTGCTTTTACCGCAGGTTTTAATTGCATGTGTTTGCTTTCAAGTATTTAATATTTATACATTTAATTTTAATATTTAATTGTATACTTCTGAGTTATAAGTAAAATGGAAAAAGGATGGATGGATGGATGGATGGATGGATGGATGGATGGATGGATGGATGGATGGACATCTAAGATGGTCTTGGGAAAGGGCTACAAAGTCCTGATATTTTTAATCTGAGGGTTGAGTAACAGTGGAAAGGATCCCACACATACTGCATGCTGTTAGAGGAAGCTTCTTAAAAGCAAACTAAAGCAGTTTGGTTGCATGTTTGATGCAGTGATTCACACGTATAACATCCCCAGTTCCTTTGTCTCTCATTCTCCTGAAATAAATCCTTCTGACTTCTTTCCCTTGTTTCTGCCCACAAAGCCTTGATGCTTGAAATCCAGCCATGTTCTCTAATTGGCATGCATCGGTGGAGTTTTGAAAGCTGCCTGGAATAAGGAGGGTTTGGGTGCATAAATCAATGGGGACCGGCTGTGATTTTGTCCAATTAAATGAAATGCTTATGTGTGATGTCACAGGCTTAGCCAGAAAATCAGAAAATTACATGATAGATGAATGCAGCTACCTAAGGAGGAATGATAAAGGCCCTTACTTGTTTTCATCAGGTGAGCATCATGCAGAAAGGATTATGTGGGAGAGGCCTTGTGGGAAACTAAGCATCTGTTCCCTTCAAGGACAATTTACTAGCTGATCTAAGGGACAATGTTATGCCATAGCAAAACTCAGAGCCTGCTGCTGCTGCTACTACTAACCAAACTGCTTATTTTTAGTTTTACTCCAGCATTCAGCTAAAATCCTCTCCTGAAGGAAAGATTTGCCTCTGGCCCAGGCTGAATCAATTTCTGCTGTGCTAAGACAATTTCAAAAAGTGATTATGGCCAGATGATCTTGTTGTCATAGAAACGAAAATCATTTCCCCATTATCAACATAGCATTTTATACGCTCATCCAACCATCACTGTGCCGATATCACAGTAATGGGAGCAGGCTTTATATCACCTCAACAATGGCTAGCTGATGTTATAAAGATGCTATAAGATAAGTCATAAGAGGAGGGATGGCCTAACTGCATTAATTAAGCTTCTTTTCTTGCAGACAAGACAAAAAAAATATTATAAGTTGAGAAAGCCCTTTCTTCATGAATGAAGGCATCTGCCACATAAAAGGTGACCCCATGATGCAAACCTGGCCTTTTGTATTTGAATCCCAATATTTCAGGTATGTAAATCATGTAGATTGTGCCACAATGTCATAACGCTTGCTTTGTCATTTGTCCCATAGTCTTTCCTCCTGCAGGTGGTCTTAACTTATGACCACATTTGGACCACAATTGAAATTGGAACATTCATCTCTAGGCGAGGTGGTAGTTGAATGAGCACCTGATTTATAACCTTTTTGGCTGTGATCATTAAGCAAAATCATCACAGTTTGTTAAGTGAATCACATGGACATTAAATGAATTCAGCTCTCTCCATTGGATTTGCTTGCCGGAAGCCAGCTGGGAAGGTCGCAAATGGTGATCACATGATCCCAGGATACCCCAGCCACCATCAATACATGCTAAATGCAAAGCATCCAAATTGCCACAACAGTCATAAGTATAAAGACCAGTCATTAGTTAGAGGACTGAGCTTTTTTCAGCACTTTCAAAACTTGGAATGGTGACTAAACAAATGGTTGTTCTACTTCTACTTCTAATTTATTGTAAGGCTATGTAAGGGTAAGCAACCTTGGCTCTTTTATGACTCATGGACTTCAAGTCACAAGTCATAAAAGAGCCAAGGTTGCCTACCCCTGGGCTATGTGAACAGAATCTTGCAAGTCTGAAAGTATAAATCTCCTGCAATCTCTTTTACAGCCTGAGAAATTAAGAAATGTCTGTTCTGAACCTCTCTCTCTCTCTCTCTGCCTACCATGCAGCTGCAGACTGTACCCTTCCTTATCCAATTGTTCCCTAGGTAGATTGTTCCCTCTGTGCACCATTTTTCAAAGTCTTTTTTACATACTATTATAAATCACTGTTGAGCTGAAGTACACATGGCACATCCTTGAATCAGCAGTAAATTTCACTAGCATGAAATCTGATGTCTCCATTCCTTAAGCCTAACAAACCTTGTGAGGTTTAGCTCATGAGCCTGTCCTTTGACTGTGTGGGAAGAGGCAATACCAACTTGGATACAATTAAGGATGATTTAGACTTCTCTCACTCATGGTCCAAGGAGTATGGAAAGGTAACATAGCAGGGGGAAAAACCAATTTCTGGGGCATGTTTGCAAAAGGTCTTAAGGCTGCATACGAAGTCTAAATTCCTCATTTACTCCCAAAGGAAAAAAAACCGTATGTATTGGTTACATTTATTTACATTTATTTATTATTTATTATATTTATTGGTTATTCTGGTAACAGGAAATGGGTATGTCTAGTCTAATGAAAAGGACTAGGGGAGACATGATAGTACTGTTCCAATATTTGAGGGGCTGCCACAAAGATGAGGGGGTCAAACTGTTTCCCAAAGCACCAAAAGGCAAGACAAGAAACAATGGATGGAAAACTAACCAAGGAGAGAAGCAACCTAGAAATAAGGAGAAAATTTCTAATGGTTAGAGCAATCAACTAATGGAATAGCTTGCCTTCAGAAGTTGTGAGTGCTCCATCGGTGGAGGTTTTCAAAAGGAGACTGGACAACCATTTGTCTGAAATGGTACAGGTTTTCCTGTTTGAGCAGCAGTTTGAACTAGAAGACCTTCAAGGTCCTTCCAACTCTATTATTCTATTCTGTTGTAAGGGCTAAGAACAAAGTTAACATTCAGATTAGCTCTAGCAACCAAACCCTCTTGCACCCAAGCATCAAGAAAATCTACTTGAAGAACAAAAATGGCTTTTGAAGAAATTCTGGGTTTTGAAAGTTTCCTGAGCACCACTTGAATGAATATGACTTTTTTTCATTTTGGAATTAAAAGGAAGGATAATCCCTAAAGTTATTTGATTTCATGCATGAGCAAAATGTGAAGGGTTGTGGGGATTTTTTTGTATTAGTGATGGCTAAAAATCAGCTCTCTGTTTCCATAGATATGTGGATAGCTCATGGAAAGCCACTTGCATAATGCTGACTCCTGTACAAAAAGATCTGTTTCTCTGTTCAGGGATGAGGAAATTGATCCTCACAAACCCAGACTGGGCATAAAGAGAAAACGTTTATTTTATTTTGTTTTGCTTTGCTTTGTTTTATTAAATTTATTATAGTTGCCCACCACAGAAATACTCTAAGCAGTTTAAACTTTTAAGACCTAATAATAATATATCTTTATGCTTCTGTCTTCTTATTGAAAATAAACAATCAATAATTCTTTCACAGCCATATTATACAGACGTGGGAGATAGGAACTGTACATATTTTTCATCTTTCTGTGTTACTTTATTTGATTCTTATCTATGAGCTATCACTATTTGCTGAGAGAAGTATCTGTCATTAACTGCTGGTAGAAGTAAAAAAAGAATATTTTCTCATAGCTGTATCTAAGCTTTCTATTATTTTTTTTTAAATTGTGTGATTAATCAGAAATGCTTCAAGGATTTATGCCAGGGGTCTCCAACCTCCAGGCCGTGGCCCAGTACTGGCCCAGTCTCCACAACGAGGCCGTGCATGTGGTGGGTGAGTGCGTGTGCGCAGGTCCATTTGCACGAGCAGCAGGCACTCACCCTCGTGCGAGTTCCTGCTGCTTGTGCAAATAGAGCAGCGAATGCTAGTGCCCTTGCTAGTGCCACTCACATGGAACCATTTCTTCTCCTCCCCCCTCCCACCCGCTGATCTGCAAAGCTGGAAAGATTGGGGACCACTGTATTATGCAATCTTTCAATTTAAAGCTTTAGCATAAATCTCTTCATTATCATGTAGACAGAGTAAGACAGAAAGGAATTAAATCTTTATAGCAGTCCCCTAAGGCTCCTACTTGTGAAGTCTGAGGGACAGAGTTAGCTTGCTTGCTGCATTTTTACGCAGCTTTGTAAGCAGAGGATGAAGTCAGCAAGCAGCCAAAATGCTTTTCTCTTGGCACCAGACAGGCAGAAAGAGAAACCGACGACTGATGATGATTTATGTCTCCTATTTGTCCCAACAGGAGTGATTCACTGAAAGGATCCTCCTGCAAAGGATTACTGTATAGAAATTGGGAGGGAGGTATGAGGGTCCTCAAATGCAGATATCTAAATATATCTTCAAATGCATTGCCGTGCCAGGGAGAGGGAGAAATACTTTAAGTAGCATGCACTGTAGGCAACCACACTCCTGGGAGAATAAAAGTAAACGAATGCTGTTAAAGAGAATGATTGCCTTAAAGCAATGCTTCCCCAACCTGGAATTTTCCAAAATTGGGAAAAAGTGGTTTTTCTTTGGGTAACGACACACAAACCCATTACCCAATCACAACAGGGACATTTAAATTGACTTAAAGTGTTTTACCTACACTAGGTAGAAAAAACCTTTTGATAAGCAGTTTTGGGAAATGAAGGAAAAAGTTTGGGAAGCACTGCCCTATGATAAGTGCCATAGTTACTCTGGAAAATCCATATAGTTTTATACAGGGCTTTTTTTTCTCATAGAACGCCCAGAACAGATTCCGGCACCTTTTTTGGATGGAACCTTGTAGGGAAGGCAAGGCAGGTTGTATGACCTTTTTTTTTTTTTTAGAAAAAAAGCACTGGTTTTATAAAAGATGTTCTCTTTCTAACCTCTGTCTGGCCATTTGATGGCATTGCCTCTGCAGCTATACTTTGTTCAAACCTTTGAGAAATTGACAGTGAAGGAAATAGTTTCATTAAGTGGAAATCTTGCAAGATTAATTTGTGAGGATTCGTTTTAATAATTCTTCAGCAAGATTTAATGGGAGTAGATATCCTTGAAATCACTGGATTCTTTCTGGGTAAATCTTTGCAGGACTGGATGTAAACTTTCGCAAGCTTTGTTCTTCCGTAAAGCTTTTGGTTTCACCATAGAATAGCACTTACCACAACTGAAAACAGGGAAACAGGAGGAGGAAGGAGTATTATGTATGTTTGATGCCTTGGGTGACTTATAAGGTAATAAAGGTAGGCTAAAAATCTAATAAAATGAAATGAAATAAATCATATTTGTGATTTGCTCAGCTTAGGATGCCTATCAAAGAATGCCCAGGGGAGTTCTGCTTCCTGTCAGCAGAATTTCCATAGAAATTCTATAGAAGGACTACTTTCAATGCCCTCATTTTGTGTGGGGGCATTGCAGCCACAGAGGCAACTGGATATGATATCTGAATTGCTAAAATTCTCTCTGGAGGAAAGAGAGATCTGGAGATCACCCATATGTAATCCAGAGAGCTGATTTTTGTGAACAGGAATCGTTTTTGGAGCTGCTTGCAATCAGCTAGGGGGTCCTATCTTTCATCATTCTCTGAGCTGTAAATGCAGTCTTTGAAGGATTCAAGGTTTGACCCAAACCTCATCTTCTTAATCATTTTGGAACTTTACTTTTTTTAAATTGCTCCTTTAAAATTGAAAAATCTTCAAAACCACAAGTCTACCAATTGCTGGGTAGAATTCAGTTGGTTTAAAAAGGAAGAAAATCACGCTTTCCCAGCTTTGTAAGATCTTTGTAACAGCAAGGATATGAGTTCAGAATTGTTTCTGGAAAACGTTATGAATGCAAAGCTTTATGAAATTGACTTATAGAATGACTTTGAGGTTAATTAGAAAAAAGCCTCCTGTGTGGGAAAAATCTTACATATCAATTGCAAAACAAGACTGTGAAGGTCGATTACTAGAGCACAAAATGGCTACTTTAGAAGAAATGTTTGATCTGTGAACTTCTTAAGAGCTTGAACTTTTTAACTCTTTACTGGACTCCAAAGTTACTATTAGGATGAACAAATTCCTCTAGAGATGACTCAAAAAGATTCTAAGGTGAATTTAAAAATTACAACGTAAGAAACAGAAGGAAATACTACATTTACAAATGCAATTTGGCTGATCATTTAAAAATTGAAAAGACCATACAAATACTATATCAAAAGAGTGATGTGGACTACCTTTTTCAACTGAAATATAACAGATTTACTGGAAGTTACTTCGTGGAAGTTATAAGTAGAATTGGACGAAGATGATTTTGAGAAAAGAGGAAAACTAATAGAAGAAAAAAAGAGCTAGAATTTTATTTATGGGACCTAAGAATGGCCGAAAGGTAGGAGGGAAAAAAACTGCTTATCTGACAAAGGTTTCTGTTTCTGGGGATGCTGAATGGTTATCTGGATTAGTGCTTCCATATCACATGGAAGCTTTTGAATATTGCAAACCACATTCAGACAGCTCAAGGCTTTTAGAGACCTATTATTGAATGCATCACATTGAGATATAATGGAGCTTTCTCTTGAATTAGTATATACTCTAAATGCATCTATCAGGAATCTGCCCAGGTTATGGTATATAAGTATGAATTAATTACAATAATCATGAATTTATTTAATAATCTTGGAAAAAGCAATGTAACAAAAGATATACTCTCCCAGTTTTAGAAATGCAAAATGTGTGGCTGATGCCACATGCTTTGAAGCTCATTTTTATTTATGTGTTTG
>NW_015386700.1:163192-196650 GCF_001527695.2 Protobothrops mucrosquamatus
TCTCTCTCTCTCTCTCTCTCTCTCTCTCTCTCTCTCTCTCTCTCTCTCTCTCTCTCTCTCTCTCTCTCTCTCTCTCTCCCTCCCTCCCTCCCTCCTTCCCTCTCCCTGTATCTCTGTTTCTCTCTCTCCTGCTTTCCAAGCAATGAATTCGTTTTGGGAATTTTGAGCCTCCATGTTGAGTTACTGAATAATAAACATGATGAATGGTTTAAAATCAAGATACTTTTTTCTGAATAGATCACAACCTCCTGCATGAATTTAATATTAATAACAACTCCAAGAATAAAGCTCTTATTTAAAAAACAAAACAGGGCTGGATAAAGAAAAACAGATAATCCCAGAGCCCAGAGAACAATTGCTGAAATATAGAAGCATATTTAGCTTACTGCAGACTATAGGCTGAAACGTAGTAAGAATAAAGGAACAATATATATGAAGAAACAATCATTCCTAGGTTACCAAGAACAGTGGGGTGTAGAAAATATTCTAGGTTTGAAATGTTCTGAAATGTTTGGGGTATTCTGAGCATTACCAAAAAAACCTTGCTTTTTTACTGGGCTCGGGATGAAACAGCATTTCCTTGTACTGTTTTTAGTATTCCAATTCACCTTAACTGACTTTATAAAATATAAACTTCTTCCAAGCTTGTTGAAAGAGGAGAAGGTTGAAGTGGAAAGAGAGTCAATTAGACATATGTTCCCAGACTGAGGATCATTTTAGACGTAATATAAAGATAGTCTAGTAAGTAAATTTACTGCTGTCTTTATGTGCTTTGCTATGGGAAGACTAAAAGGCATGAATTGCCATGTAAAGTTGTTTGTATAACTCCCTCTCTCCCCCCCCATTGTCAAATGGAAATGTGTTCATTATGCCAGGGGTCCCCAACCACTGGGCCATGGTCCACTACCGGGCCGTGGCCTATTTGCAACCGGGCCACGAGAGCAGCAGGTTAGCACTGTGGGAAGTCAGAGCCCCAAAGAAGGAAATATTAAAAAGGGCAGAAAAATATATTTCCTCAAAAGTATTTTAAAAAAGCAGAAACCAACTTTGCCCCCAAACCAACTATCCCAAACAGGAGCTAGCCCCATACAGATGCAGATGTAAAACCATCAGAAAGTTGAAGCCAGAGCAATCAAGAAGGCAAAGAGAAAATCTGCATGCCCCACCCAAACTCTAGGAGTCATGAGCCCCATCACCTGGGAAGCAGGATATGATAATAGGATTAAACCACAGATATCAAGGCCTAGAAAAACACTCAGAAATATCCTCAAAGTTCATGCCACAGGAACAGGAAACTATTCCAAACAGGGCTAGAGGGGGTATAAAAACCTTCTACCCATGTGCTCAGTCTCTTTCTTCTCTCCTCTGCTCTTTCCTGAAGAACCATCTTTCTACTTCTGCAATAAATTGTAACCTTCTTCCCAAAGCAGTCGCCATGTTGCTTATTTATCCCCGGCTTGGATGAACCAGGATGAAGACTTACTTCTATCAGCACACACACATGCACATAGCTTGACTCATGCAAGTGGTGGGCTGGCACGCACATGCATGCATACACAGCTCAACTAGTCAAGCTGCCTGTGCATGCACATGTGCACTAGTCCACCCCTCATGCGAATTAAGCTGTGCCCACGCATGCATGCCAGTCTGTTTCTCATGCGGCCCGGTTTCCCTGTACCCCCTCCAGCCAGGCCGCCAAGCCGTAAAGGTTGGGGACTGCTGCATTATGCAATATATGTGTATTCTAAATACTACTATGCTGTGGAGTGTTCAGGTTGCAATTGCAAGCATTGCATTACTTCAACTCTGCAGGTAGAGAAATATATATTTGCTGCTGCTGTTGTTCCTAGGCTTCGTTTGAGTGACTCCATTGCTCTTGCTTGCTTTTCACCTGGACTTAGTTTTGTGGTATTTGTGCAAGCAAAAGAGTTTGCAAAAAGTCTGTGTGTAGTGCAATTTTGTTGTTTAAAATGCACGGATAATTTGTGCCAATATTTTTGTATTACATATAACACGGTGGCCCTTGGCCAACAAAGGTTTTGTTTTGAGTTCCCATTGTGCTTTATAGTAGAACTGTCAAAATGTTTTCTGTCTTGTTTCAATGGAACATGGGATACTTGAGGCTTTGGGAAAGGGATTGTTTTATTCTGAGTTTGGAACCAAATGCTTTTTTCCATTTCATGCACACTTCTATTAGATGCTTATTACAGCTCCCTTCCCTTTCTCTAAATGTTGCTTGAAGCAGCCAAACCAATTCCACCATTTCAATGTGAAATTGCAACACTAGTACCCAATCAAAATTAGAACCTCTGTTTGTAAAATCTTCCTTTGCTTTTTGAAAAGCCCAACTGTTTCCTCCTTTTTTTTTCTTCCTATTTTGTTTTTCAGGTAGCATGCAAGTGGAGGCAAATGTGACATCCCAGTGAATGGGAAGCAACAAAAAAGTTTATTTTTTTTGTACAGAACAGGGTGAGCAGTTCCAGTACAGGAATTGCTCATCCCAAGGAAGAGGGCCAGCGAGGCTGAGCCAATACACAGCACAGAGGAAGCGGCTTCTTCCCTTCTCAGCACTGAGAAGACTAATTTGGCAACATCTTCTCTGATGACTGAGGAGAGCAGGTCGATTTAGAGCCGGCTTCCTAGGTGCTTGCTGGAGAATTCTGTGAATTGGAGTCCACATATCTTAAAGTTGCCAAGATTAAGCAACACTGATTCAGAGAATAGAGGCAAATGTTGCTCTGCCCTCCAACAGGAAAAGAGACTTAAGACTTAGCTGGCCAGCGCATAACTTGTTAAGGTGCCTCTGCAATATTTTCTGCCTTAGACCAGGGTAGCCAGGCTTGTAGGAATGGGTGGCTGAGAAAAATGGTTACCTCAGGCTGGTCCCTGTCTTCCCACCCAAGGGTGGACAAACCGCCTTCACAAGTGCTCTTCCTGTCCAGCGTTACATTACAAGGACATTGGTCCTGCTGCCGCCACAGTGCAGTAACTCCATGTCTCAATGCTACCCTTCCTCATCTCATATGAAGAGCTCTGTACTTTTATGAAAAAATTATCTTAAAAATTATGAAAAATATTTATTTGCTGCACGGAAGGAGCCTAGCTGAGTTGATACTCTGCAAAGGATAAAAATCTGACTGGAAAAAAAATATGGCTGAACAAAGAGGATTGTGGCATCAAGGATCAGGAATAGGGTTGGTTTACAAAAGGGGCTTCGTCTTCCCTCAAAACTCCATGATTATATATGTTGGGTTTGCTGTGTTAATAATAATAATAAAGTTGGAAGGGACCTTGGAGGTCATCGAATCCAACCCCCTGCTCAGGCAGGAAACCCTATATCATTTTGGACAAATGGCTGTCCAGTCTCTTCTTAAAAACTTCCAGTGTTGGAGCATTCACCGCTTCTGGAGGCAGGTTGTTCCATTGGTTAATTGTGCTAACTGTCAGGAAGTTTCTCCTTAGTTCTAGGTTGCTTCTCTCCTTGATTATTTCCATCCGTTGCTTCTTGTCCTGCCTTCAGGCGCTTTGGAAAATAGCTTGACTCCCTCTTCTTTGTGGCAGCCCCTGAGATATTGGATCACTGCTATCATGTCCCCCCTCATCCTTCTCTTCATTGCACCATGCACCACAATAACAGGAGGTTGGCTTGCTTGTGGCTTGTTGCATTGTGAGAACCTAGACTGTGGAGTTGGCTTATGGTACAATCTGTCACCTGAAAGCCATGCAAATGGGTTAATTCAGGGAACCATGGTTCAATTTAACTATGGATTAGCATGCTATCAGCGGAGCTATGGTGTCCAGTTTGAACTGGCCATCATTACATGCGCATAACAGGTTGATATTAAGCAGGTATAGTGTTTTTGTACAATAATGCACTTTTGCCTGTCCCTGGAACAGATCGTTTGTCTCTGAAACAAAAGAATGGCTGAAGAACTGATTGTGAGGTGAGCTTTTGCTCCGGCCCCTTTGTATAAATGCCCTCAGTGTTGGAGAAGAAAAGGGAGCTGAGGAGAGTGATTCATCTTCGTTTCAGACAGCTTAAGCACACACCATGCATAGCTTGGCAAAGCAATTTCGCCATTGTGCAGGCATCCTTGCTTGTCAGGGGAAGCATTGTGACACCAGCTATTTCAGTACCAAAGATACTAAATTTGCCATCGTAGCATACAGACCAGGGACAGAACGTCTTCCAGTTATTTGCTTCCTCAGGATATGACATTTCTCCCCTTCCTGCTGCTTCTGAAATCCACTCAGAATTCTCATATGCTGTTGACAAAGTATCTATCCAAATCCAGCTTTCAGCAGTTTCCTAGGCAACCAGCACTTGGGTACAAAAAGCCTGTAAACAGAATAAACCAAAACACCTCTTTGCAATTTGCCCCTCCCTCTTTTAATCTCCGCTCTTCTCACATTGCGCTTGCAAGCTATATACCAGAAATAGGAGTAAAAGAGTCCTAGCTGTCCGTGTTGCATTCCATTTGGACTAGTTTGGGAGAGCAGTTTTCTTCCATCCCACACAGTCTTAATTTCAGATTCAGAAACTCCTCTATAGTTATTCTTCCTTGGAGGGATCAGATTGCAACTTTTAGGTCACAGGTCCCTTCTGCAAGACTCAAGGGCTCTTATACTGCCAGGCACTCTGATCCTCCCCCCCCCCTTTCAGATCCTTCTCAAAGATTATACACACACCAAATCCTATGGATACAAGAACTTCCATTATGGGTATGGCAGAACCTGCAGAAGATGCAATGACATTTCTCTACAAAGTTTCTGTTTTGATTTCTGTCAGGCTTCCAATTGCCAGTATGAGGACTAGAAGCTTTGCAAGCAGGGATTCAAAGAGACAGCTTTTTGGTATATTTATAGAAATGCAAAAGCCTTTAAAGAAGAAATCCAGCCATTAAGTCTAAAATGCAGTCTTCTTCCTCTTTTCCTTTTCTTTCCCTTTTCCCCTTCCCTTCCCTTCTTTATTTTCCTAATATATACCCACCCCTCTCTCTAATCTAAAGTGATTCTGGACAGAGAGAAAAAACATAGTATTCCACAACTATATAAAGACATAAATAATAAATTAAAAGGAACTGGCAGAATAAAACCTCAAAATAAAAATAACTAGCTGGCCCTCATGCCTGGAAAGAACAGCCAGGTCTTAAAAGGCTTCTGGAAAGCCAGCAGTGGAGAGGCCAGTTTAATTTCAGGTGGTTGGGAGTTTCAGAGGGCAAGCAAGCGCTGTGACCAGTGCTTTTTTTGTAAAAAAAAAAAAAAAAAAAGAGGTGCCCGAACTCACACATGTCATACAACCCACCTTGCCTATCCTACAAGGTTCCATCCAAAAAAGATGCCGGAACTCCATTCTGGGCGTTTTATGAGAAAAAAAGCCCTGGCTGTGACTAAAAAACACTCATGCTGTGGCACACCTGATGACAGTCCGTAATCGATGGGACCTGAAGCATATCCCTCCTTGCAGATCTGAGGAAACACAGCCAGAGAGAGGCAGTTTTTCAAGTAATCTGGTCCTGTGCCATGAAGGCCTTGATAAGTGTCAGCCCAACAAAGTAGACCAGACTAAGAGACGAATGATATGTAGACCAGGACTTCTTTTATTGTAAGAATTACAATATAGTGGCAAAATTTTACAAGCCTGAATTGGCCCCCCTCTCCTTCATGTTATCTTATGTGAATTAGAGAGAGGCCTGTCTGAGATCTTTAATCAAATATGTAGATTCTTGGCCTGGGCTCAAATTCCTCTTATCTGGCTCTTGCCTTGCAGGTTGTTCTCTAATGCGATTCTCTATGAGCTCTATATTAACAAACAGCACCTTTAATTGTTCTTTTAATTACTATTTATAGCAGAAACACAATTCAAATTTTGTACCTCTTTCTCCAACCTACTGACATAATGGACTGATAGTTTCATGCTTTGAGGAGGAGAGTTTGACACATGCCCATGGTTTTTGAGAGGGATCAGCTTGATCTAAGATCTTTGCTTCTGACTCTGCCAAATCTTACCCGCAGGGCCTAATTTTGTATCCCAGAATATTCTGTAGTTAATAAAACCTATGGACATCTGGGGGGAAATTCAGTTTCAAATCACAAATTTTTAGCAGAGGACTTTTTTTTATCATTTTGATAGAGATAAAAAGAAGTACTAAAAAGTACTAGTAAAAAGTGTACTAAAACTTTGCAAGACATAACAACTTACAGATGCACAACTTCGCCCTCTCCTTCCCCCCCCAAAGGCTGAAAATATTGGTCCTACTGCCTCTTCTATTGATCTGATTTTTCTTGCCCATTAAACTTCTGAGAGATTGAAAAAAATATAGAAGGATGGCTCCCCACCATTTAATTTACAAGTTGCTGTCATATAAGCTCTGGCACAATGATCCAGCATTGCTGGAAATGAAATCTGCAAACCTTCATATTCCATTAATTTACATATGTGATAGAATATAGTGGTTGGATTGGTTCAACTAATGAATTCCTTAAAATTAAGCTATCAGGCACTGACAGATTTTCTGGCTGGACTGCAGAGAAAACTGAAATTCTATGTGCACTTTTGCAGTAAAAATACAACATAAATACAACACCAAAGGCCAAGTCTGCTAGGGGTCACAAGGGAACAAGAACATTCTTGCCAACTTATTTCAGGATGTTTGAGGAACAATGTGTGAAGTAATTCCATCAGGTCTTGGTCCATACACTATGATTCTTGGGGCTGAAATAGATTAATGTTGCCATGGATTTCACTTTAGTGGCAGGTTTCTAAGACATTAAGACATTAAGTTTCAACATCTTTTTAATGTTATAGGCACTGGATCCTCCCCTCACCCTTTTTTTTTTTTAAAAAAAAGAGTAGGCTTTCTGAACAAAAATCATTGATCATTCCTTTTTGGACTATTCAATGGTCCTAAAGTGTCACATAATTAAACCTTCCAATGTGTTTAAAATATCCACCCATGGCTGGGTGACCTGCCCCAAAAATGAATTAATTTGAGGTATCTTTAGGTAAGAGTAATGAACCAATGTTTTTCTCAATGAAAATATAAAGATATTACAGTACTTGCTTTGGTTGCAAAAATATGCATGGGGAGTAGTGAACAATAAGCTTCTTGGGAGACGGAATTATTTCACACAAAAACAAAAAATCCTTTCCTGGATAGAAGCATGAAAAAGCACTGGGTTTTGGAACAGAAAAATAGAATATTTTAAATGATCAGAAATCTGAAAGTGCTGTTCAGATCATACAAGAATGAAACCCAACCTCTGGAAAACCATTTAATTTCTAATTGGCCAATGTGGTAAAAATAATTTTTCTTGGTTCTGTGCATGACTTCCTCCAATGTTACACAATTGTTTGAAAGATGATTTGTGAAAATGATATTTAAGCATGATGTCATCTTTGTCACTTATTAATGTTGTGTCTTTCTACGGCTAATAATAAAAAGATGATTCTAATTGTTTTGATTTTTTTTTAAAAAAAGGAAAGATTAAAAAGTAGCATATCCGTTATGAGAGTCGATTTCTGAAGTTGTTAATGTCAGACCCGAGACAATAATCAACAGGCTGCAGTGCCTCTCAAAAATAAGTCTCTCATGTCACCTTGTGGTCATTTTGGGAACTGCTTCTTTAGTTGTATTGGTTGCAGAAAGTTGAAGTTTTTCAGCAGATGATTCAGATTTCACTGTTCCACAAAATAATTGTTTAGTGAAATTGGTAAGATTCAATATTTTCTTTAACTGAGCTGAAAATGTAACCCAGCGTTTTATGTAGTCTAATGCTAGGTACATTTTATTGTAAACAACTGCCCACTGATAGAAGCAGCATGCGTTCTGAAGTGAAAAGCAGCTAGGAAGGAGACCCTGGTAGTTTATACAATATATCACTTTGTTTTTCTGAAAGGGAAGAAGTGTGCAGGTGCAAAGTGTTTTTCATCCTGGCTGTTTCAATATCTCAACAGCTCTGTTTGGACAAGGGATGGGTCCATTTAATCCAATATCTTGTTTCAGACAACAGCCAGAGAGAGGTTTCTTGCATAGCATGAAGACAATAGCTCTCCATTTTACGGGTAGTCCTCCATTTTATTTAGTGAGTTTGAAGTTACAATGGCACTGAAAATAATGATTTATAACTGGTCCTCGCACTTATGACCATCACAGCATCCCAATGGGCACCTGATCAAAATATGGGCACTTGACAATCAGTCATTTACAAGGGTTGCAGCATCCTGGCGTCCTGTGATCGCCTTTTACCACCTTCCCAGCTAGCTTCTGACAAGCAAAGTCAATAGGGGAAACCAGATTCGCTTAATGACCACATGGTTCATTTAATAAATGCAGTGATTTTCTTTTTAAAAGGTCATAAAGTCAGGTGTGACTCAACTGCCTTGCTTAGCAACAGAAACTCTAGTCCCAGTTGTGATTATAAGTCAAGGACTACATATATACTTGCCTTCTTTCCAAATGGTAAGTATTGCCATTTTTTCCCCTGTAGATCAGGGGTGTCAAACTCGCCACGTCACATGATGTGTCATGATGTACTGCGATTTTTTCCCCCTTGCCGGAGCTGGGGGGGGCGCGCAGCTTCTGTGTGACACATCCGGTCTGTGGGCCGGCAGTTTGACACCCTTGCTGTAGATGATAGTTGAACTTGCTTCTCCACCACTTGTAGAAGATTCCAGTTGTGGAACGTGCCTTGAGGTTGGATGTCCCTGGCATCCTTTACTGACTTACCTTCTTGATCTTCAGATGAAAAAGTGAAACTACATTTGGACTGGCCTGTAGAGTTGCCTGATGTCTTTTTGAACAAAAGCGACGTGCATTCAATCAGCACAATTTATACACACTTTCTAGCTCAATTTTTTTCCAATATAAAACCATTTTTAAGAAACTGAGGTACTTTAGGCTACATTTTAAACCTAAGCTTCCCCTTTCTTCCCTGCAATCTCTTAAAGTAATCTTCAAATTATTGTGCTGAATTTGAACTGAATGACTATAAACTAATATATAGGCTGGATACTTGATTCAAATGCTCAAGAAATCCTCTGTGCGTTTGATAATATAGTATTGAGGCATATATATTGTTTCCAATATGTTATACAGGTATAAGCATCCAGCAGAAACTGCAATGACATCATGGTGATATTTCAGGGGTCATGACATTATTGTGCGAATAAAGCAAATGATATGCTTGCCTTGATGAAGAATGAGCACCCTATTTATGCCATGTCATCAGGTATCAAACTGGCAGCCCGCGGGCCTGATGTGTCACGCGCAGGCCACACCCACCCCGACTCCGCAAAGGCAAAAAATATCGTGATACGTCACAATATATCACGTGATGCGATTGAGTTTGACACTTGTGCTCTACATGAATTCTGAGAGAGTGGTTTGTTAGCAAGATACAGACAAGTATTAAAACTGATCCAGCTTAAACTAAAATTGATTGGACATAATAACAGTAATGTATTCATAAAAGTACATTAGTAAGGTCATAGCACTAATTAGCGCTAGACAGCATTTCAGATCAAAAAGTGAAAAGGCACTTCAGAATACTTTTGGGCATGCATGTAGCACCTGTCTGCAACTCTTTAAAGCAATCACATCTTTTCTCAAGATTGCACTGCTGATACAATCCTGGGAAAAATGTAGTTGCTTTAAGGAGTCTTAGATGACAAGTGCTATGTGAACACCCCTGCGCAGCCTTTTCAAGCTTCATCCAATGTGTGATTTTTTTACTCTCTCTCTCTCTAGAAACTCAAGGAGCTAGCAGTGGGTGTGTCAAAGACAAAGCTTGGATAGGTAAGTTGCTTTTTTTTTTGCAATACAAGAAGCCCCAAAACAAAGATCACTTACTACAAGATCTACCCATTCAGCCTGCTGTATGTCACAAACCCAAGATTTAAATCTTAGATACTGTACCTATCTTCCACCTTACATGTCAGGGAATTATTTGTTGCTCCTTTTTTTTTTGCCTTTAGATGTGGAGACCCACCAGGCTTCTGATAACGCTCTTATCTTTATTTTTGGCCTTTTGCATCTCAATGTATATCAGTCTGTTTGTCCATGGAAAATCTGTCTGTCCATCTGCTTGGGATGGAGGAGAAAGTTAAACATCCTTAACTTCCAATTGTTTTTTTTTTTTTAAAAGAGACTGGACAACGATTTGTATGAAATGATATAGGTTCTCCTGCTCGAGCAGGGGGTTGGACTTGAAGACCTCTGAGGTCCATTCCATAAGCACCTTTGCCGTCACTGCAGTCATCCCCTGGTCTGGGAGCATATGTCAACCATTTTTTTAAAGAATGTAAAAATACTGTACGTTTCATACCAATTACTTAGGGTTAGAAAGGATCTTGGAGATTTACTAGCTCAGCCCTTTGCTTAAGACAAGAAACTTCACATGAACCCAGACCAATGGTTTTCCATTTGTGCTCTTGGACTATCTCCAGCTTTGCTTTCTTTGATCAGTGGGAGAATCAGTAGCAAATAATTGGAAAAGAAGCTGAAGAGAGGCACCCAGGGCTTAGAACAGCGGTTCTCAACCTATGGGTCCCGACCCCATTTGGGGTCAATCGACCATTTCACGGGGGTCGCCAAGCAAGGCTGTCTGCCATTTTTTTCTCCTTTTCCGGCAGGTGCCTTACCTCCCTTGGGCTGGGCCAGCTGGTGGTCGGCCTGCTCCGTCTCTGCCGCTTGCCAGCTACGCCTCAGCCGGCGCAGGGGGCGGAACCACGCATGCGCGGTGCTCCCGGGCAGGGAAAGTACTCGACTTACGACCAGTTGGGTAGTCCTCGACTTACGACCGGTTTAGTCCTCGACTTACGACTGGTTTAGTCCTCAACTTATGACCGGTTGGGGGTCGCGGCATTAAAAAGGTTGAGAACCACAAAAGGTAACAAAGAGCTGGGGGAATAGGGTGCGGAGGCCTGGCCTTCCAGGGAAGGATCCACTCTATTCCTATCTAATCTCTCTCTCTCTCTCTCTCTCTCTCTCTCTCTCTCTCTCTCTTGCCATATAAATATTGCCATTTTAAATCGGCTTCCATGTAGATTCTTAAGGTTCTTATGGATCTTGACATATTGCTTTCTTTTAGAATTCCTTAGTGGGCACCAAATGAATGCATGGGTACCAAAGACACATACTTTGCCCAATCCACTGAAATACGTTGCCAGGAATCAGCTTTACTCGTGCACACATTGAACAGAAGGCAACAACTGAACATGAAAAGGAAATTTTATTAAACATGTCTACATAACATGAGTTGGAAGTTCATTTAAAAGCACAGGGAGATGTTAAGACAAGTGGTCAAAATAGAAAGATACTACCGGATCATTTATTTATTTGGCCACTAAAAGACAAAACAGTATCTAGTCAGTGCGCCAAAGCTTCAGTTCTTCCTGCTCAGCAGGTCGAGCAGTAATCAATCCATGTGCCCCATGGAAACATGGGCAGAATAGTTCTGGCAATATTAAATCATAATAGTAATAATAATAATAATAATAATAAATATTTCACTTGGTGCAGGCAGTTATGTCTATGAAGGAAAACTTAATTGTGTACACAGTTTCTACATGTGTTACAGCCCCACAGGAGGAATCTACACCAAAATATTTATTAGAAGGAATTTGGTCCGTACTACATCACGTTTTCCATAGGGTAAAAAATAAAGTCCATCTATAGACATTTAGCACCAGACTAACTGATAGCCTGGCTGAAACCTGCAAAATGTCTATAAGAAAAAAATGGATGGCTTAGATTTCTCGGTTACTTCATTAGCGTAATTACGAGCAAACTGTACAAGAACATGCAACATACAACCTGGCCTATGTAGAACTAACATACATTATTAAATAAACTCTTTTGTTTCTTTCCCCCTTTTTTCTTTTCCCCTCCCCCCTCCATTTTTTCCCCTTCCCCTCTTTTTCTTTTACAAAAATGTACATGCAGCTTGGAATAGTTCCTGGTCATGCTGCTCTATTTTGTGAGATCACCATAAAAGAAACAAAAATATCTCAATGCACCTGCTTGTTCTACAGGGCATTTTAAAGCACATTTACAAGAAAAACAAAAACATTAAAAAAAACCACAAGGGATTTCAAGGCCATAAAGAATCTAAATCAGCCTTCCCCAACCTGTTGACTTTCAATTCTGTTGGCACTAAACTCACCATATTCCTAGAGGCTTGCAGTCCAAAATCATTTCAAAGGCACCAGGTTGGGAAAGGCTGACTTGAATGAATAAAATGCAAGTATATTTATTCTTCTTCCTTTAACTATACCTCTCCCACCCCACCCACCCACCCACGAGGTAACTTTGTTTTAAAACAATCAAGCTTTGTGCTTGCATCAATCTCAAAGATATGTAAACTGAAGTATAAAAAAAGCATTCGTAAGTGCAGAATAGTTCAACTGGAATTGGCAATGCAAAATAATTCTGAGTGCGATAAACAGCAAAATGGTAATTAGAACTTTGATTTTGTAAAGTTACAAACAGACTCAGGGTCCAGATGAATTTGAAATTAGATTTCTGAATTAATTACAAGAATTCTTTCTGGTGGAAAATGCCTTCATTTTGAATTTTTAAAAGAAACATGATAGGATGAGACTTTGAAGATTGGATACTGGAGGAAACCAGAAGGAACTAAAGATTACTTTTGACTTATTAATGCAGAATGAAGGAAAATATTTTAACATTGGGCATACTGAATGATATTTTTGAACAATGGACCCAACAGCTAATTTTAAGAATTTCTGCCTCAATAGACAGACTGTGTTTGAAAGATGTTATGGAAGAGGAACATGTTTTATGGACAAGACTGAGACTGATCTGAAAGTAGATTTAAAAATGACAGGCTGCAAGAATGATATGGAAAAAGATGCAACACTGGAGAAAACTTGTTAAAGCTTTGAAGAATTTTGTGAGAAGGGACAAAGAAAAAATATGAGAAGAAATCAAGTTCTAGTACATTATTTGAAGCGATGCCAAGATTATTAAAATAAAAGGAAGGAATGCAACAATGGTTTATCTAGTTATCTGTGGTAAACCTTAATGGATCAGGCTTGATTGACAAGGCTTTAAGGATTTTTTCATAGATAAGATATGGGATGTGGGAAGAAGAGATTATCTGTTGTATTTTAAAGAAGATAAGTTACTAAAATTGTTTATACTTCTTGTCATGAAGGGGGAAGTAATTTTTTATATATTTCTTTCCTTTTCTTTATCATATTCCTATTTTTCTCTCTTTTCTATTTTTATTTCTATTTTTTTCTATACTTTCTATTTTTCCTTCTATTTTTTTTAGTTTGTATTAGTTTCTATCTTTTTAATTGTAAATTTAAATAAAATTACTATTAAAAAAATTCAGTGGAAAATTGAACAATTTCTACCATGCTCTAAAAGGGGCAGCTAAGTCTTTTCAAAAGTAACACAAAAATTCAAACAAGTCTAGATAACAACTCGAAGTTTTAGATGTGCAATATTTTCCCAATCAATATTTATATGTGTATGATATGATTCTAATGACTTTTCTCATGAGCTCTGGTAGAACAACTACTTTACAAAAATAATTGCCAGTATATTAAAATGAAATCCAAAAACAAGCCAAAGCTTGTTTTGTTTTTTGTTTTTTTTTTTAAAAAACCAAGTCTGTAACAATAGATGCAGCTTCATATTTCCCTCATGCAAACTTTTGAAAACAGGGAAAAAAAACACCTTAATGCATAATGCAAATATATTCTGTTTTTACAACAGTAACAAACTGTAGTAAGAAGCAAAAGTAAACCAGAAGTTGGCCATTTATTCTAGTTCTCCACCTATTAATTAAGGGTTGTGGACAAAACCAGAATGGAGGGACAATGGGACAGCTATTGGCATTGCAGGATTGCAAATGAACACTTTCAAAGATGCTTACAGAGATATACTTCAGCCCTTTTTGATTTTGTTTTAGAAAAAGAAAGGAAGGGTCTCTGTTAGCATCGAGATGATTTGGTTTTTTTTACAAAACTGGCAGGAGAACATAGAAAAAAGAAGTAGAAGAAGTAACAATACAGTAATATCAAGGTGTTAAACACTGCTTATGGTTTCTGCTGAGAAACAAAATGGGTCAGGGGCTCTGCTGAACAATGGTAGTTCCAGTTGAATCTCAAAAGTCCTTCTTCAAATCCTGATAATGATAAACATCAGGCTCATTTTGCTAGATGGATTGACTATATTTTCATCTACTGCTTTGCTCAATCGATTTGAGCTGTCTTTTTAATACACAACTCAGACATATTTTTGGATCAACTACTACAGGCAAAAATTGATGTGATGATTGTCTCTTTTCAAAACTGTTCCTCATTGTTGCAAATAGCTATTTCCCCTTCCCACTGATTGCCTTGAGTGATATTGAGTTACGTTCATTAAGATCGAATACAGGGAGGCCCAGTTGAACTTTCCAGAGATGACTGGGAGGCCCTGCGAGTCAGAGGAGTCAATGTTGGATCCACCAAGGAGGAAGGTGGAAATAATTTATACCAGCCTATTACCACACTGGATAAATCAAGTTCTTCTAACAAGATCTGTGCAACTCCCATGAAACACTTGTGATCCATTCGGCCATAATCTCCCCATACTATCACCTGCAAAGACAAGAGGCAGAATTAACACTTGATTATCAACTTACTTATTTAATTATTTAGGCTTACATGGAGTTCTAATCAGAAATGACTCTGATTGACGTATGCTCCTTATTACAGTATTAAAATGCAATCTGGACCATAAATTTTAAAAACAACAACATGGCAATACAGATCATAAACTAGATCTTGTTCACCTTCTGGGATAGGAACAGCAAAGGACCACCTTATCTGCAAGGCTATTCTGTGATTATATATTGTCAGAGGTTTTTTAATTCCAAACAGTGGGAGTTTCCAAGTGTAGTACTTTAGCCTCTTTAAATTGGAAAGCACCTGAGGCGTATGATATTTTTGCACTGTTTTGTTGATAAACATACAAGTATAGCATAGTAGACTGCAAGCATACTATAATCAGGAGACAATCACTTACTGGGTCCAAAAGAAATCCTTTGGACTTTAAAAATTCACATTTCTTCCAACCAAATCACTGTACTGTATCTCTCTTTCTTTTGCTCTTTCTGTAACTGGAGATATTTTTTCCCCTTTCTTCTTTTTTGCCCCATAACCCAAATGGGTCTCACAAAGCTTCATTAAGCTCTTTAAGACCAATTTGCTGTCATTGATGAAACATCAACTATTCTATCAATTTTTTTTATCATGTCATCCACCTAAGAAAGGACAATCTTCCAATAACTGTATCAACATACTACTCTATAAAACAGTGGTACAATTCATTCATTTATTTTATTTATACATTAAATTTATTAACCGCCTATTTCCTGCACAGAGGGGGTCTCATATTTTCTGAGCTGAATTTAGGTCTAACTATGCCAGAGTGTTCAGATTTCAGTTGATATCATTGGAGTGTGATCATAGGCTGCACCAAGATAGAAATATCTACTGACCTGAAGGACTTTACCATGTGAATTGTCATCAAAAACCAACGTCTGTTGGTATAAGGGATCAAGGGTTTTCCTGGCAATCCTTGTTTTCTTCTTAGCTATGCATGCCCCATTTTCAAGCAAGTATACTTTGACATATGGCGCTACAAGGTACAAATATGTCATGTTTTTACATCTTAAGTTAATAACTCCCTTGTTTTAAGGCATTTGTACTATAATAAGAAATTAATTTAAATTACCAACATGATTACGAAAACAATAGCAGCAACTGGTAAGTTACAAAAGAAAAATGTAATGAACCAAACATCTAGGATTCTCCTCTAGTGCACACAACATCCTATGGAAGTATAAATCTGTCATAACTCTTGGAAACTCAAATATATTTTTAGTTATTGGCATGGTCACTTGAATTATTAACATTTACCAGGAAAATCTTTAGATAAAAGCATAAAAATATTCTATGTGCTTTAATTCTTAACATTTTTTTGAAGATTAGAAAGAAAGCTACCAGCTACTGATTGTGGATGGATAGAGATAGATAGGCAAACAGACAGATGGATAAATAGATATTCAATAGTGTCTGATCATTGGAGACTGGACAAGTCCCTGCAATTTTCTTGACACAATTTTTCAGAAGTGGTTTGCCATTGCCTTCTTCCTAGGGCTGAGACACAGATGGCTGGCCCAAGATCACTCAACTCACTTTGGGCCCAAGGCAGGACTAGAATTCACGGTTTTCAGATTTCTAGCCTAATGTGTTAACCACTACATCAAAGTTGGCTCTCATCTCTCTCTCTCTCTCTCTCTTTATCTTATAGACAGATGATCAATTATAGATCAGGAAAGAATGCCTAAGAGGTAGAAATCTTCTTGCCAGTGGTTAGTGTTTATTGTTTGAGCACAAAAAAACCGGAGCTAGAAGATTACGCTTTTTCCAGTAGGGATGTCTGAAATAGTTTTCATTGTATCAGGGATTTTTTTCAGAGATTTGAGCTTCTCCTGGATAGGAAATGACAAGTTACTGACTTTTGCAAAGGAAGGGAATGGCACTCAAGACTTTGGTTACTGGGCTTCAGGGCATCCCTCACTTGCTCTGTAAACTTCTTAATGATGTTGGAAATGTGCATTGTGAGTATTGTATTGCATCGGAAGATTTCTTAAGTTATGACACTCTTTTGTCATCTGCTCTATGAGGAAGCATACAGGGCAATCCTATATGTAGCTACTCAGAAGTAAGCCTCATAAAATAGAATGAGCTTTATTCTCATACTAAAAAAAACATTGCAATTTAACTTCTCATGTACATCTGGCAACATCTATTGGATTTATTGCCAGTATGATGTTTATGCATAGAGAAACAGATGAAAATCATAAAACATATTTAATCTGAAGGGCTGAAGGGGCAAATGTGAATAAAGCACATTTGTTTTTATACGATCATTTTTGTCCAACCCCAAATGGTTCATTAGGGATTTCTGTTAAACAATGCCATGTGCATTATAGTGCATACCATGATCAAAACGTTGTAACCATCTACCACATTTTATGATCTTGGGCATTCTCTTAGTGTTAGGAGAGTCAAGTAAAGCTCCCTCCCCTTACTCACTCTTTCATAACTTCTCTAATTATTCTTGCAGCAATAATTATACGAGATATGATATTTGGGTATTAGATCTGTCATTCCAAGAATAGCCATTCATGGCACTTCCTCTAATTTACATCTCTCTCTCTCTCTCTCTCTCTCTCTCTCTCTCTCTCTCTCTCTCTCTCNATCTATCTATCTATCTATCTATCTATCTATCATCTACATGCATACATATACAAAATATATTTACATTTATGTATTAAGAATAGAATGGCAAAACACATGAATGTACAATCAGGAAAAAGTGTAGTGGTAACAGTGAAGTTACCTTAAATATCTCCCTAGATGACTGTGATTATGCTACAGTTCTGAAGAACAAAAGGTAAAAAGAAAGAACATCCCCAGGAGCATCCAGGGGGGGGAGCAAAAAGGTTGACATGGTGGCCTTGTGATTGAAGACAACAAAACATCCACAAAAAGGGTGTGTGGGCCTTCAATTGTACACTTGCTGCCACCATCTTGATTTTTGGGCCCTTTCTGACAGATGCCCTTGGATATTCACAACAGTTCTGTGCATAGAGCAGTGTTTGAGTGTTCGATCCATCCATATTTTGGGACACTGCATTCTTCATACCCACTGAAAAATGTGGACCCAGAGCACCCCCAGATGGCATCATCAACATTTGGCTAGGTAGAGCGTTTCTTACCTGGGGTAGATTTAGAGCCAGGTTTCTGTATTAGGCCTCGAGCTCTAATGACTTCCACTTCTAATTGTCCTTTCTTATCCACCATTCCAATCTGAATATCTCCTAAGACAGAGATGGAAATGATCATATTAATCGAATGAATGAATGAATGAATGAATGAATGAATGAATGAAGGAAGGAAGGAAGGAAGGAAGGAAGGAAGGAACTAGTTGTATAGTGTACCTCAATTTGTGCTACTTATTTTATTAAGCACTTCCATGCTGACTTGCTAAATTTTCTACCTTTTTTTTTCAATTGGTTTAACTTAAATTTTTAGCTAACTGGCACAACTTCTCTTATGTAGTATGCAATTTAGACTAACATCAAAGGCCCAAACAGAACAATACATTTACAGTAAATGTAATGGCCTTGGTTGACTGTCAATAATAAAAATGATAGCCTTATGGCAGCCGGAACCATTTCATAGAACAAGCTCCACAGTCCTGTCCTGCTATACATATTCTGCTTTTCCCCCACAAAAAATCTGTTTGGTGCCCACTGGGCATCAGCAGAGGGTGCAATAGCTCAAGAGTTATCCAACTAGAACAAGATTTAGATCTCTGATATATAAGAGAAGCTTCCCAAAATATTTTTTTTAAAGAACAAATGTTTCACTTGGTTTTCTATGTTAGAATATCTGCAGAGCTTATTAAAAATTAAAAGCATAAATAGCGGAAATAAAATGTCACTGGGAAAAATACATTGTTTTCAGCCTAAGTCATGCATGGACTGATTGTAGAACTGCAGTGACTAAAACCCAGCAGGTGTATTATAGATAACTAAAAAGTCAAACAATCATTTATAATACAACTGACTCAGTGGTATCCCAAACATAGCTAGTACATCTCTAAATGAATAAGGAACATAACACAGAAATAAACAAACTCTACCCTAAATAAAAATACAATAACAGCTGCGGCCAGTTGTATTCCTGCTCAGGAAACTTTCTGTTTTTTCTACTTCTGATTGTCATAAGTCAAAACTGTTGGCATCAAGTGAACGGTTTTCAAAGAGAAGTTGGCCTACTGGCAGATCTTCAGACAGAAGTTCACTCTCTACAAAGGAAGCCATTTGGGAAGAGTGAATTCACCCATGCTTGTGGTTTGTATCTTACATTAATATTGGCACCATCCTAGCGCCCTGCATATATAATTCATAATGTTCTGGGAGAGATCATGGGACTGAGAAATTCTAAGAAGGGGAAGGGAGCTAGATGGTTGTACATACAAGTGGCTCAGAATCCAACTGTTTTATGCACTAGAGTTGAGTGATGTTTCAGCACTTCAATTTAACTCTGAAAAGAGCATCTCTTTGAAACTGCTTCATAAAGCAAATGGCCACCTGACTCCGAAGAATGAAGGAAGTGACCTGCTCAGCCTTCTATTACAGCCTTCTATTATACAGATGACAAGCGACAGAAGCCCTTGCCCCAAATCTTTGCCTCCTTAGCTGATGACTCTCCCAGGATAGACAGCCCGCAGCTCACCTGAAGTTTCCCAACCTGGAGATTTTTCTGCATTGTTTGCCCAGGTGTTTTGGTGAATGGTTGAAAGAATCAAGGGGTGCAAAAAAAAAAAAAAAAGCTCTTTTGTACTGCTCAGCTCTCCTGCCTGTTTGCTAGTTCATGTGAGGAGCCAGTTGTTTTAAATTCATGGGACTGGATCCAGAAATATCATGAGTGGGTGGAAGGTACAGGACTCAAGGAAACACAGTAATTCCAGCTTTTCTTTCCCTTGTAGTACCTTGGCTTCCCTGAAGATTTGTCCCAGAGGATTTCCCTCCCCCCTTCAGGACAGTTGGTGGAGGAAGAGTTGGAAATACAAGGGGGAACTACACTTTTGTTAGCAAGAATTCCCACAGGTTCAAATGCCCTTTTAAGTAACAGAAGGGCAAAAGTGGATTCAAGCTAAGTTTTCTGGACATTGTTGTTCACCTACTTGAATGTTTTTGCTAGAGTGTGATTAAATGTTTTCAGCAATAATAAAAAATCCTAATTGAAAAGAGAACATAAATCTTGGAGCTTTGTACTACAAGCTTTGTACAAAGAAAAGTCCCAAAAGGAAGTCAAGCCACCTGTTTCAACTTGAATAAATTATCTTAATATTTCCTTTTATGCAGTTATTTGTTTCATGATCCAGGCTAAAATATTTAGGAATATTAACTCACTATATAACCCACAGAAATGGCCCAGCACATAGATATACATACATACAGAATGGGTGAAAAGTAGGACAAATTTTAAAAACTGCTTAATTAGATAAGGATCTGACCACCCTGCACTCAAACAATGCATTTTTAAACATTTAACCTGTTTTGCAGGTAAAAGCAGGGCTTTTTTGTCATAGAACGCCCAGAATGGAGTTCCAGCACCTTTTTTGGATGGAACCTTGTAGGGTAGGAGAGGCGGGTTGTATGACATGTGTGAGTTCCGGCACCTTTTTTTTTTTTTTAAAGAAAAAAAGCATTGGGTAAAAGAAATCTACTCTTACCCATGGCAGGAGTTGCTAAAGTCTGTCGTCCCACTAGCTGAGCCGGTCCAAGCCCATCTAGAAAATCACTGAACTGACTATCAGCGCCCAGTCGAACTCCAGGAAATATTAGGCTGTAACAAAAACAGTAGAAGGGCAAAAACATAATTCATATTATCTGGCTATTATTTTGGCACGACTCTTTTTTTCAAATGCAAAACTACGAATGAACATATGGAACGTAGAACACATTGCCATATTCTTGAACCCTAGTCTTTTTGGAAATCTTATTCATTTCCGAAATTGTCACATAAAACAGGACAATATTAGTTCTATGGAAACAAAGAACCCCACTGTACACAATGAGCTCAAATGAAAGCATCAGGTGTTCTGAAGTATAATTCCCATCATGCCCAGGCAGCATTCTGGATATGCTGACTCTAGATAATTGTAAAGACAATAAAGAAATATCCTCATTTTTTTTCTAGAAGCTCTGTATGTCTATTGTTCCCTTGGTCTAGAAACATCTAGAGGCAACCCAATCCCTTAGGGAGGGGGAAAAAATGGTGTGCACCCAGTCCAGTTCCAACACAGCTGGGGAAAACATTCCTTCAACTTCTTTTTCCTATCCACATAAAAGAACTGTATCCTATCATGACAACATTAGCCCGATAGCAGAGTTTGGCAACGTATTTAGGACCAAAGGCCTTATTAAATATGTATGGGTTTGGATTAATACAGCCATTTGACTGAAGAACAATCTTAACTTATTTTCAGAGATGAGTAGATTATTTATTTAAGTATGCCTGTCAAAATTTACATTTACCAATGTGAAAAAAAATCGTAACATTCTGACTGAACGACAGATTCAATCTTGGATCAGATTGAGGCTGCTGCTTTTCTGCATCATAGCAGTTCCAGTTTTGATAAATGACTGGCTAAAAGGAAACTGAAAACCTCAGCAAAACATCCCATATTTAAAATCAAATTATAGCATTTGAAATTCCCTGATCCACCCTTGAGGCCTCTATTAAAGCTATCACATATTAAAACAGCAATTTAGGCTAAAGTTTTCTCCTGGGACCTTCAGGCAATAAGTCTTGCCACAGCATAACCAGTGATATTTTATCCTAGAGAGTCAGCAGAATCACCCAAGAGAATCACCCAAGTACTTTTTCTTTACTAGTGAGCAACCACAATTCCCACTCAATTCATCTGCAATGAGACAGCAGGGTTTTTAGGTTAACCTTGTCTCAATTTATCTTCCTCTGCTGTCCTATATAGGCACTATTGCTGCTAATTCTGTATATTCTTCCTTCTCCCCTTCTTTAAAAGATTGCCTCTCCTGCCTGGTTGCCACAGTTGATCTGCGCCCCTGCTGCAACACTATGGACACCCTAAGCTTCCAACGTTGCCATAAATCAACCTGCCCGTCTGACACGTATAATGGGTCTGGTTTTCAGAGGCTTCAACTCACTTTCCTTCTGAGCTGTAACTATTGATACTACCATCAGTTGATTCCCGACTGGGCTGCCGAACCATGCGACTTCTCATTTCTGCTGCCATTCCTGTCTCTGTGCTTCTTTGTATAGTGCTTTTCAGCTTTTTGCTGCCAGTCTCTGCAACAGGCAGAAAAACAGAAAGTAGTAGAAACTGTAATAGGAATACTTTATGGGGAATTTTTAGAAGGTTATAAAATTGTTGTAGTTATGTATGTTGTTCACTATAGACTAAAAGTAGAGAATATTGAACTAAACACACCTCTAAATAATAGGCAATAAAACTGCATCATAATCTTATTCTTAGCAAGCGTACTGTCCTATAGATTACACATTTCAATTCATTACTTTATCTACTCTCCCTAAAAAATCCATTAACACGATCTTGCTATTAAACAATTCATTATATTTTTTCAGCATAAATCTGTTTTGATCTTTTTTATATATAGTATTTACCATCTGTAGCTACAATGCTACATTCATTTTTACCTGGAGTGTAAGTTTAACTCAACTCCATTTAAACCAGGGGTGTTAAACTGCCGGCCCACGGGCTGGTTTCATCATACCGAAGCCATGCCCATCCCATTGCCGGCAATGCAAAAAGAGTCGCGATACGTCGCGACACATGTGATGTGACGAGTTTGACACCCGTGATTTAAACAAAAGGCACAGGGAACTGCAACACAGCTATTTTTTTTAAAGAAAGACACAATGCAACGATTCCTCAATCATTTGCTGCACATTTAAGAGCACATTTATGATGCAATGCTGGTTTTGCAATGGCCATGCTTCTATTTTGTGAATGTGTTCAGCAATTTCACCCAACCTGATATTCTCCAGATATGTTGGATTGTGATGCCTATCTACCCACAAGGCAAGCCCAGGCTGATGAAGATAAGGGGGGAATGTAATGTCTACTTCTGAGCATGTCACAAAGAACATAATCAACTGAAGTGGTGCAAGATCCACCACTGACTTTATAACTTCAAGAGATGCTATTTTTCCTTCATGTGGTAGCCCTTTATTATACCCTGATTGCAGGCTGCCCAATAGGGTGATTTTCTACAAAAATCCCAACTGAGTAGAACAAATTATTCATGAGCAAGACTTCCATTCATAATACAGATATGGGATGTTCATTCTGACAATCGTTCTTTCAGGTGTGTTAAGCTAAGAAAGACTGTATTGCAGACTTGCCAACAATCTGTCTACGATTCAATCCAATATTCTGCTTGTCGACTGCACTGTAGTATATTGGTTATTTTCTACCTCAGTAAAATGCATAAAAATTGTTCACATTTCTTTTGTGATGGTTGCTGAGGGACTACTGGTATCTCAAGATGGAGGAAGGGTCAAAGGATTCCTTTGAAATGGCTACTGTAAGCTTTTTGTGAATTCTGATGAACAGCTGCATCAGGCCACCAGGAAGTAAATACTGAGCATCAAACAGCATTTGGTGGTGGCTTATGGTCACTTGGAAATCACGCAAATGGCAAACACCTTCAAAATGCATGCAATTTAAATAAATGTTATCATGTTAAAAAAAGTTCATAAACAATTGATAAACACAATTCATCATCCAATTATTTTGTTGACAGATATGTGAAAATTCTTTCAAGAAAATATTTGATAAAAGGTCTTCCCATCTGAGCATGTCATTAACAATGGAAATACACTCTTCTGGATCCTCACAATCTCCCTTCTGTGGATTTGCATCTGCTGCCTTTTATGTGTATCTTGTTTCAGCTGCAAAGTGAGATACATAGCTGTTTCATTTGACAACACCTCTACAAATAATGGCTAAACTTAAAAACACATAACTGCAGTTATTCACCTGCCCATTGCAATTCATAGCATTCAATGCTTCTGTTCACCTGCCATTCAGGATTTGAAAGTTAAGATACAGAGTAAACTGTTCAGATGCCACTACCAAAACATGGACATTTAATTAGTTCTTCTGAATTTCATTGAAATGTTAATTATGATCATGTAAAAGGCAATATACATTACTAAATACATCACTGTAAGAAACATAGATCTTGATAAATTAACATATTCCTGAAGATCTATTGCATAATATATAAAGACAATAAGGCTTAAGTAAGGTTACACTTAAACCACGTTTTGCGTCTGAGAACTCTAAAGCATATCAGTATTTAAACACACACAATTTCAAATGTGAAAGAGGAATTAAAAAGTTAAAACCTCTCCCTCTACTGAGCATGACTGTTTTCTAGGCATCTCTAGTATATGAGTTACACAAAATGAACTATCTGCCAGAAATGTCTGATCGTACATCTTTGAAACTGGAGAGTAAGTGACAGGCTTATAATGGATGTGGAGTGAACTGTCCTTCAATGATTAGATAAAGGAAATGTTTAGTCAATATTGACTAATGATCTAGAAAGATTAAATAATTCAATCAATTTGCTTTTTAAAATCCAAGTTTATAGGTACTTTATATCTTTGCTTTTTGTTGATCAGAAATAGCAATGCTCTTGAGAAGTAGACAATGTTTGATTTTCCTATTTCAAATAGACATTTGGGATACTTGTACACTTTTGTTTACATAACACATTGACTTCATAATAGCCAGGACTCTGCAATGGGCTATGTTCCCATCGCAATTTTTCTTTTTTCTTTTGATGGAGAGATATGTAACTCACACTTTGGATTCTTTATATCTCAATTACTAGATATAAGATTAACGTTTAAACAGAAATCATTCAATTGGAACTTGTGGCACTATTCTATACACATATATTGAAAAGGTTCAACAAACCTTTGTACAGAAAAGTGTTAAAGTAAGAAAAATTAAGCATTCATATTTCATATAAAAGATTCTGATACATGATTTTAAAACAAATATTCAGGTAAAAGAGCTGCTTTGGGAAACAAAAAAACAAATTAATTTATAAATATATTTTGAATATATAAATGATTATGGATACATAAAAACGTCAGAGTTTTAAGATAGTATTGATGAAAGCACAATTGAAATACTGGAGATAAAAATGACCAGTTGCAAAAGAAATGCATTCATAAGGGTGTATTTTTTTTCAGTGAAAACAGAAAAGTAGACAAACTTTACAAATCTGATCATTTTGCATATAACTTAAAACTTCTAACTAAAGTGGAAGGAAGAAATATTTAATCCAGAGGTGTTAAGATGCAGAAGAATTAATGTCATAAGAGCATGTGTAAGTCCATCAATTAATAAACTGTATCACTTCTCAAAAATCTTGGAAGCAGTGTCCTGTATACATGGTTAATTTCTATTTTTTAATTGACAAAAGGATAGATTAAATATACAATTGATGAATTATTCTCTTACTTGCATTTAATGTAAATGTAAAGAAAATTAAACTATGTTTAATGTTTATCCAGTATCCATCTATCATGTTTAGAAATATAACCTCCAGCCTGCCATTCTTATATCTGGAAAAAGCTGTGCACTCCTGATCTATCACTCAAGGGCATCTCTCATGAAAGACATATTTGTCATAGCCTCTAAACAATCCACTTATATTTAAGAGGGGTAAAAAAAATCTCTCCCCCATCCCCTTCTAGTCTCTCTATTGGATGGAAGGAAGGTTCTAAAGAGGGACCAGTGAACTATACTGAAATTTGTATAGTCTATTCCATTATCTATTTGAAAGATGCATTATAGCATAATTTCTCCTGAAATGACCTGCACTCAGTCTCAAGAATGACTGTCCTCATTCAGCATATTGCTTCATGTCAAAAATAAGGTGGCAGATCAAGCAAAAGTGCAACTTTTATGTTACTATCCAAAGGGCATCTTTCCATTACTGGAAAAGCAATTTACAATAGGTAATACAGCAAAGCCATCCTTACAAAGAAACAACATGCTTCTTTAGTGTTTCTTTTTTTAAGAAACAGGACATTCAAGGATTGTTGAGATGATTATCTCCTAAACGTTTTTTTTCTGAAGATGCATCTCTGAAGAATATACAGTCATTTTTTTAAACATTCAATTTACCAGATCGCAGCAATTTAAACAACAAACCATGAGAAGTGAAGCTTTGTCTGCTATTATAATTTACTAATCACTAATTTACTAATTACTAACACACTTTAAACATTTTTCCTAACATTCAATTATTTTACTACGGTAATTGATTTAATATTAACTTGAGAGAGAGATCTTGGAATCCTAGTGGACAATCACTTAAATATGAGCCAGCCGTGTGCTGCAGCTGCCAAAAAAAACAACACAGTTCTAGGCTGCATTAACAGGGGATAGAATCAAGATCACATGAAGTATTAATACTATTTATAATGCCTTGGTAAGAGCACACTTGGGCACCACAATGTAAAATAGATGTTGAGATTCTAGAAAGAGTACAGAGAAGAGCAACAAAGATGATTAGGGGACAGGTTGCTGGAACTGGGTATGTCTAGTTTAATGAAAAGGACTATGACATGATAGCAGTGTTCCAATATCTCAGGGGCTGCCACAAAGAAGAGGGGGTCAACCTATTCTCCAAAGTACCTGAGGGAAGGATAAGAAGCAATGGATGGAAACTAATCAAGGAGAGAAGCAACCTAGAACTAAGGAGAAATTTCCTGACAGTTAGAACAATTAATCAATGGAACAACTTGCCTCCAGAAGTTGTGAATGCTCCAACACTGGAAGTTTTTAAGAAGAGATTGGACAATTGTTTGTCTGCAATGGTGTAGGGTTTCCTGCCTGAACAGGGGATTGGACTAGAAGACCTCCACAGTCCCTTCCAACTCTGTCATTCTATTCTTTTAAAACTGATTATACCTTTGACAGAAAACAGACTCATATAGCATACATATTATACAAACCTATCTTAAGCATAAGCAAAGTTAAATATTGTCTATATTAGTAAAACTTTAGTAGGAAATCTATTATAAACCTTCAAAAATCTGGATGTACAATCAAATGTAGGTTCTTAAGCGCCCTTTCATAAATGTGCACACACACACCCACATTCACACAGATATAATCCGCCATTAGTTTTTGTTACCTGTGTCAGTTTGCTCCTCTGAGAAGCAAAAATGGTCAGGAGGTCATAAGCAAGATTGCTTCTAGCTTACACAACCACACACTATTGGCTTTTGTTTGAAAGTAGCATACCAGTGCTAAGAACCTGCTGTGCTGGCTCTTTACAACAAACGCCTACTGGTAACCATGTGGTGTGTCCTAACCTCTCAGCAAGGACACCCATTTCTTACATCCCGAGCATTTTATGACTTTTTGCAGAGGTCACCTTCATTTTATTCAAGAAGACCCCATGCCCATTTCTGGAAGAATCATAAAAGGATGATACAACTAAAAAATCGAAGAAGAAAGATTTATTGGGCAGCATCTTTAAAGAAACTCACCCCCTGCAGCAATCAACAGAAAGCATAAGAGCACAACCCTGGAAATCAGTTTTTAAAATATTGCTCCACATCCCCCATCTTCAGAGCTCAAGGGGATGATCGTGATGTTGCCAATTCTCCAGCGCTGCTCTTGGTTTTATAATACCAACTAATTCCTGACAGGCAGAGAGCAATTGTTTATATCTGTTATATAAATAGTTGAACAAATGAAGCAATTCAAGGAAGAACACCACAAATCACCTAAAGTGAAACATTAAAACATGGAGTCAGATCTCCTGCATTATAATGAAAAGGGCTCTGAATCCTTAACAAGTAAGGTTTCTGTATCCCTGATGGCTGCAGCTCAGATCTGAGGTAGTTTTACTTATGAGCAAAATCCAATCCATACTAGGAAAAGTTATAAATATGCTTGAGCCTTAGTTTATATCAAGTTCTTTCCATGAATGAAGTACATCCATATTGTCCCTTAACATTTTCTTGTAAATAAGCCCTATATAAGTTATATAAACAGCTCATTGAATGTAAAAGGGTTACATTTAGTGATACCCAGGTAATTGAATATAAAAATTACATACAAATGTCTTCTAGTTATCATATATATAGCATTTGAAATATAGAATGGACTTGGTAATAGATTGGTAAGTCTAGTTCCGAAGCTTTTATATAAAATGCACATGCATTGCTCACATATCATACTTCTTCACTGCAGATTTCATCAGTTTGTGAGCTAGAGTGTAGGACAAAGGAAATTGATATAAACACTTCATGAGAACAGTCACTTTACATATGAAAAAAAACACTTCATTAAGTAATCTGAATGTAGAAGGCTATTAGTGAAGTGAAATGAGTAGAGAAATCAGAATAATGTGAACATTTATAACCATGAATACACCTGTTCATTTTTCCCAGATTATATTATAGCAATTTATATCTTCATAAAATATTCATTTGTCTTGACAAAACACATACAAAATCACATTAGCAATGGCTAATAACATCGTAAACTGTATCCACAATTCTAACACAACTATTATTACAGCTATTTAAAATATGACCCTATCAAGAGAAGTATAGCATTGTTCAGAACTGCCAGCAGAAGCCCCATGTGCAATGAATGGCTTTGTCATCCAGTAGCAAGGCACACAAAGAAGCCGCCTCACAAGTTCTTATTTAATACAATATTCATTAATTCACTGAAAGTGGCAAATCCCCACTTCCCTGAAAATGAAAGGAACCATAATAATTCTACTATACTAAAATTGTGTTTGGCAGTCAACACATCAATTTAAAAAAAAGACAAAGCTAAGAATTAATGGAAGGAAGGAAGGAAGGAAGGAAGGAAGGAAGGAAGGAAGGAAGGAAGGAAGGAAGGAAGGAAGGAAAAGGTCTCTGAATACACTGAACTATAATGACTACACAAACAATGTACATCTATCATACATCTATCACTCTGTCAAAACAGGAGTTATTTTATTCCATTCATAGATAATATTAATTGTTGTCTCTTCATAGAAAAAAAAGAACAAAACAATTATAATGAGAGTAAATGTAATGTCAGCTTCCAAGCTGAGCCAAAACTTCATTGTTAACTATTTTCTAACAAATTTATAAATGATCCAACATTGCTTACCACAGAATGTTTATGTAAACTATGAATCCTTCAAGTAACCCAATCTATTTTCAATAGAACATATTTTTATGGATAACATAATCTTCATCACAATAAGTTTTATTACAATAGAATATAGAGTTAAATATCTACAACTGAGGCTAACCATATCTTTTTATATACATATGGGTACAGACAAGAACGACCAGGGTGTCTTCGTTCTTCATGTAACACTTTAATCGAGAGAGTGAATGTAGGAAATCAACACAATGGAGAGGCTCTCGTTTAAGGTACAAGTCTGAAGCATTTTTATTTGGAAGTAAAACCTACTGAAATAAATGAGATAATACACTTAATGTCTGATGGCCCCATTCTTGTAAGAGGTAAAACTCAACATTGATTTGTGAGAGACGCAAAGTACTCCAAAGCTCTGGGGTGCCTGTTTGGTAAATAGAAAAGCACATTTAATCATAGCTCTATTCAGAAGAACTAAAATGAGTAGAGTTAATTTTGCATACTATTTCTGATATGAGCATTCAATAGAAATCTAGATATCCGAAGAGATCATGTTCACGCTGCCACATTGACTGGGATTGAAATACTGTTTAAGAGGTACTGTCCCCAAAACAAACTGGACCATTTTCTTCAAAACTCTTGGTCAGGCAAATATGTCACATAAAATGACTTTGAATATTATTAATTCCAGATATTTCCTGTAAAATAGATTGACACATACTGTACACTTGTGCATTTTCATCTGAAGATTTATTTGAAAACCAAGTATATATAAACTATCCTGGGTTATTTAGGCAGCTGAATTCCATTTACCTTATCAGTGCTAATGAGGTGGAAAAAGGATCAATTAATTAATCATTTTTTTAAAAAAAGCAGGATAAAGTAAGATAATCCAATCAGAAATATTTGACATACCTGCAGACTGTGATAATCTTGACGATGAAATCACCTCCTATAAATGGGACTAAACCCTATATTTAAATCAAGATTTTCTTTTTCCTTTTCTTTCTTAAGCATCAGCTAAGGAGAGCTACACTTTATCAGAATGAGGAACGGATTCATAGATTTGAAGAGAGCTGTGAACCTTAAAGCATTCTTCCCTCTCTCTATAGTACCCCTGTTCTTTCTTTAGGCTATAGAAATGAAACTTTTATGGTTTCTAAAGTACCTCGAGAAAAAAAAAAACTTTAAAAGCATGTTACATAACATAATGCTATATTCTTATTAGTTTGCTTGACTGAGCTCTTATATATATATTCAGGTCAAAGTACATCACAATGGGCAAAACAAAATTCTAGAGTGCTTATTTTACAATATTTCATAGTTGACACTAGTGACTATATCATAGGCCCACAAGAAAACAGCTTCTTCTCAGAAACCTCTATGATCCTGCTACATTTATTAATCTCACTCACCTGTTTGACTAAGCTGGGATGTGCTTCTGCTTCTGCGAGATACCATGGCAACCACTTTGGCACTAAGGCTTGATCTTCTCTTCTTCCCACCTGTTCCAACTGTCCCAACTGCGGTATCTGATTGACTCCCATCATTCTGTTCCAGCTTATATACTTCTCCACTCACACTTGTGCTCTTTGTGATGATTCTCCCTGAAGTCCCCATCCTTCCGCCTTGCATTTTAGGAGTAAACGTACTATATTTTCAAAGTAAAAACATACATATACATTTAAATTATGAGTTTAAAACACACTAGTGTTTTCTAATAAAATTGGTTTAACTTCTGCCCAAACCTTGATAAGAATACTTTCAAACTTCTTTGATACTTTCAAATGCTAGTTCTTAAAAGTAATGTCCCCCCTTCTCCAATCAGCTAATTAAAACAATCCCTCAGTTTCCATTTCCATTTATTAATTTAATTATATTCTTATATCCCAGTTGTAGTGTGAAAGGTCATGATTTTTCCTAATGAGAACTTTCAAAGTGAAAGATTTAAAATACTATGCTATGCTATAATTATGATCTATCATTCCTCCCATTAAATCTGTATAAAATGGGACACAGAGTTCGGGAGTAAACAAACTTGCCATCCACCGAGATCTCTTGTTTGAAACAAAATTCTAAGGGAATATAATGTACAATCTAAATAAAGTTCTCTGATAAAGTTATATTGGGGGAAATGAAAAGAGATACTTTTCCATGTTCCTTCATTTAACTGGAATATAAACCTGAAAACAACCTGAAAAACTGATTAGTCACTAAAGTATTATTTAAATGACAACATTAGTATACAAACATTGGAAAAGAAAGTTCAATCTTATTCCATTATGTGAAACCAAGGACATTTTCTTTGAGAATATTTTGTTTAATCCTATATGCAGAAATCTGAAAACCCTAAGGAACTGTTCCACATTGCCCAAAAGAATTTTTTTAACTATGTGAAATAAGGGCAGCCAATTTTGATATGACATTTGTAGCTATTAATATACTATATAATTGTACCTTATCATACAATTCTTTACATGCATATTCAGAATTATGGGCTGGCTGAGGATTCAAAAGAAAAATTAAGAGAATTAATTTCAGAAGCATTGGCAGATGCCTTTTTGGCTTGTGGCAGAGATGGTCCATCGCAGGAATTAATTCACGATGAAATAGAACATGTCTTCAGAGTGAATTCTTGGGTTGCTCGTCAAAAAAAATTTGCCAAGAGATGTGGTGGTGTATTTTACAAGAAAAATGAGACGAAATGAAATAATGCAGCTTTTTTACCAACAAAGATTCAAGATTTTAAACCAAGACATTATTCTTCTAAAAGAAATTCCAGCGAAAATACTCAGAGCGCGACGGGAGTATGCTTTTTTGGTGCAGGAACTTAAGAACAGACAAATGATTTTCAGATGGGATATACCGGTGGGCATAATTGTGAATGTGGCTGGTAAGCATTACAGAATTAATTCGGTTAAAAAAGCGAATGATTTTATGGCGTCTGTGTTGCAAGTGGAGCGTCCACCCACATCTCAAAAGACTGACGCAGCTGAGCATTTGATTGTGGACCTCCCTTCTATTTCCGGTGTAAAGGATGTAAATGGGTGTTCAAAAGATGATGGAATAGAACAAAGAATGACTCGCGCAGCTCACAGACGCAAGGAAAAAGAACAACAAATGACAGCCTGCCCGTTAACATCTGACAGCTCGCTACCTGCTATTTCTGGGCCAGTAGGTGGCGCTCGACCCCAGGTTTTTGTTAAGTCCTACGCTTCAAGTATCGCTATAGGATTGAAATCAGCCAATGCTTAAAATTTCATCTTGGAACGTGGGGGGGCTTAATATACCCCACAAAAAACGCAAGGTTTTTCATTATTTAAGACATTTTAATAATGATATCATATGTCTACAAGAGACTCATATTGTGGTTAAAGATCAAAAATTATTGCTAGATTTTAAGCTTGGAGATTTGTTTGCTGCACCTGCTCTTAAAAAAAAAGCTGGGGTTGCATTATATATAAAGAAACATCTTTCACCTATCTTAAAGGAAGCTGACAAAGAAGGAAGATTTTTATTTGTGGAAATAAACTTAAATGGAAGAAAATGTTTAATAGTGGGGGTTTATGCCCCCAATCAACTGTCATCTCAAAAACAATTTTATAGACAACTACACCAGAAAATTGTGGCTATGGATTATAATTCTTTGATTGTTATGGGGGACTGGAATGGGGTACTCGATACTTTAAAAGATAAAAAGACAACTTCTAAGGATGTGGCCCTTTCCAGACTCCCTAAATCTTTTTTTGCACTGATCAACTTATGCAAATGTCAGGATTTGAAGTGGTCAACAAAGTCAAATATTTGGGAATTTTTTTGTCATCCTCTAACGCGAAATTGTACCAGAACAATTATGAAAGATTGTGGAAAGTGGTACAAAAGGACTTATTAATGTGGAAAAAACTACAGTTTTCTTTGCTGGGTCGTATAGCGGCCATTAAAATGAACATTTTGCCTAAGTTTCTTTTCTTATTTCAGATTATACCTATTTTAAAAAATGAACTTAACCTGAAAGAATGGCAAAGAGATTTGAATCGTTTTATTTGGGAAGGCAAGAAGGCGAGAGTCAAATTTAAAATTATCCAAGATAGCAGAGAACGTGGAGGACTTAAAGTACCAAATTTGACACTTTATTATGACTCTTGTGCATTAACGTGGATGACTGATTGGATTAATTTGTCCAACAAAGGGATTTTGAATGTCGAAGGATGGGACTTGTACTTTGGGTGGCATGCTTATCTTTTTATGCAGAAAAAAATTGATAAAACCTTCAGAAATCATATAATAAGGACTGCATTGTTAAGAGTTTGGCAAAAATATTTCCTTAAGTTTGATGTTAAGCTACCACTCTGGGTGATACCATCACATATTTTTCAAACTATAACCAGAGGAGTGGTGATGGAGGGACTTACATACAAAGATTTGTTATACCAGAGCGGTGGTGGCAACTGGTGTTTAAAATCAATAGAAGTTTTGAAGCAAAATAACCCAAATTTTTCTTGGCTTCTGTATAGACAAATTCAAGATAGATGGCGAATTGATAAAAAGACCATTTTTGTTTTGGAAGACGGGAATTTTTTGAAGCAAGTAAGAGATGGTGCTAAAGGACATATTAAAAGGATATATAATGTTTTATTAGAATTG